>NC_089798.1:21603556-21621056 GCF_040412425.1 Macrobrachium rosenbergii
GCAAAGCGATACTGAGAGCTATATCGAACTTAGGAAGTACAGGATTTGAGGCCTACCCGATGTGAAGCAGCTCTCTGGCCTCCTCCCAACCCCAGAAACACACACACACACACACCACGCACACACAGTGACAGTAAAGAAGTAAAGTCGTTGAACAGAGAAATTGTCTTTCGTTCCATTCTGTCCAGTAGGGAAACCACGGGAAAGGTATTCAAACATTTATCAGCAGGGATCAGCAAAGCGAAATGACTGGTGACGTCACTGAGACCACGAAAATAATTTAAAACGGTGGACAGAAAGCACGTAGCTAATGCTGTGGGGTTATTCAGCGAGCACAGCGTTCATTTAGATGTAACAAGCCTGGGAAAGCATCAGTGGACAATTACTAAGGCTCAAAGAAAGGGAGGTGATTGAGGTGGAAGACGTAGAACATCATGAAGACTGCGACTAATGATGCCAGCCGAAAATGAAACAAATCTTCCATTGGAATAGGCCACAGGTGGAATCAATAATCTTTCATCGAGGCGAGTTCATTCTTTAACCGGACCTTTAGGCAGTTGTTCGATGGAGCACAGACAATGGAAAGGTCTTTGGTTCTATTAGGGCTGTATTGCCAGGCCTGGAGAAGGCCTTCATACCTTCAACATAGGGTTGCTGTCCGTTCCTTAAAATACAGAGTCACTCCGAATTGGATACTGAGATGTTGCAATCCTTTTAGAGCCTGTACGGAACGTTGTTTGTTTCCCATATGGCTGTCTGAACGACTAAGCAAATGAAGAAAATCAGTTATCGCTCAGCATCAAAACATGGCGGGGAACGCTTTTTTTTCACGATTCATTATTTTTTTCAGATCGACTGGGGACGCCTGAATCAGTTTCCTATTTTCATTTTTGTAATTTGTGGAAAGTATTGGTATACAATCATTATGTTGCTCCAAAGTAAAAGTTACAATATCCCAATTCAACTTCAAGCAAAAGAAATATTTCTTTCTGAATGCCTCATGTATTGAAATTATGCTTGAACTTGAAAATTCTGAAGGACTACTTTTTCTTTACTGCAAAAATATTTTCTCATTTAATAATAATAATAATAATAATAATAATAATAATAATAATAATAATAATAATAATAATAATAATAATAATAATAATACAGCCAACTAAGAGGGGAAGACAATCACCAGGAATTCCCTGAAGCCGAACCAAGTAAGAGACTCTGGGAAAACATATGGAGCAATCCGGTATCACACAACAAACATGCAACGTGGCTCCAGGAAATCAAGGCAGAAGAAATGGGGAAAATAAAACAAAGATTCACTGAGATCACGACAGACACAGTCAGACACCAACTAAAGAAAATGCCCAACTGGAAAGCCCCAGGTCCCGATGAAGTCCATGAATACTGGCTCAAAAACTTCAAAACCCTACACCCACGAATAGCAGGACAACTCCAGCATTGTATCACAAACCACCATGTGCCCAAATGGATGACCACAGGGAGAACATCATTAGTACAGAAAGACAAGAACAAGGGAAATATAGCAAATAACTACAGACCTATCACCTGCCTACCAATAATGTGGAAGTTACTAACAGGTACCATCAGTGAAAGGCTATACAACTACCTAGAGGTCACAAACACCATCTCCCACCAAAAGAAAAGCTGCAGAAGGAAGTGTAGGGGCACAAAAGACCAGCTCCTAATAGATAAAATGGTAACAGTAAGAGAAGGAGAACAAACCTAAGCATGGCATGGATTGACTACAAGAAAGCCTTCGACATGATACCGCACACGGGGCTAATAGAATGCCTGAAAATATATGGGGCAGAGGAAAACACCATCAGCTTCCTTAAAAATACAATGCACAACTGGAATACAGTACTTACCAGCTCTGGGATAAGACTAGCAGAGGTTAACATCAGGAGAGGGATCTTTCAAGGCAACTCAGTGTCCCCACTACTCTTCGTAGTAGCCATGATTCCCATGACAAAAGTAGTGCAGAAAATGGATGCTGGATACCAACTCAAGAAAGGAGGCAACAGAATGAACCATCTGATGTTCATGGACGACATCAAGTTGCATGGTAAGAGCATCAAGGAAATAGATACCCTAATTCAGACTGTAAGGAATGTATCTGGGGACACCAGGATGGAGTTTGGAATAGAAAAATGCACCTTGGTCAACATACAAAAAGGCAGAGTAACAAGAACTGAAGGGATAAAGCTACCAGATGGGAATAGCATCAAACACATAGATGAGACAGGATACAAATAACTGGGAATAATGGAAGTAGAGGATATAAAACACCAAGAGATGAAGGACACAATCAGGAGAGAATATATGCAGAGACTTAAGGCGATACTCAAGTCAAAACTCGATGCTGGAAACATGACGAAAGCCATAAACAATGGGCAGTACCAGTAATCAGATACAGCGTAGGAGTTGTGGAGTGGACAAAGGCTGAACTCCACAGCATAGACCAGAAAACTAAAAACACATGACAATACACAAAGCACTACACCCAAGAGCAAATACAGACAGACTATACATAACACAAAAGGAAGGGGGGAGAGGGCTACTAAGCATAGAGGACTGCGTCAACATCGAGAGCAGAGCACTGGGGCAATATCTGAAAACCAGTGAAGATGAGTGGCTAAGGAGTGCATGGGAAGAAGGACTGATAAAAGTAGATGAAGACCCAGAAATAAACAGAGACAGGAGATTGGAAAACAGAACAGAGGAATGGCACGACAAACCAATGCATAGACAGTACATGAGACAGACAAAAGAACTGGCCAGTGATGAAACATGGCAATGGCTACAGAGGGGAGAACTCAAGAAGGAAACGGAAGGAATGCTAACAGTGGCACAAGATCAGGCCCTAAGAACCAGATATATTCAAAGGACAATAGATGGAAATAACATCTCACCCATATGCAGGAAGTGCAATATGAAAGACGAGACCATAAACCAGATAGCAAGTGAATGTCTGGCGCTTGCACAGAACCAGTACAAAAAGAGGCATGATTCAGTAGCAAAAGCCCTCCACTGGAGCCTGTGCAAGAAACACCAGCTAGCTTGCAGTAATAAGTGGTATGAACACCAATCTGAGGGAGTGATAGAAAACGATCAGGCAAGGATCCCCTGGGACTATGGTATAAGAACAGATAGGGTGATACATGCCAATAGGCCATACGTGAAGTTGATTGACAAAATCAAGAAGAAAGTATCACTCATTGATGTCGCAATACCATGGGACACCAGAGTAGATGTGAAAGAAAGAGAGAAAATTGATAAGTATCAAGACCTGAAAATCAAAATAAGAAGTATATGGAATATGCCAGTGGAAACTGTACCCATAATCATAGGAACACTAGGTACGATCCCAAGATCACTGAAAAGGAATCTGGAAAAGCTAGATGCCAAAGTAGCTCCAGGACTCACGCAAAAAAGTGTGCTACTAGAAACAGCGCACAGTGAGAAAAGTGATGGACTCCTAAGGAGGCAGGATGCAACCTGGAACCCCACACTATAAAAACCACCCAGTCAAATAGGATGACTGTGATAGATACCACCCCCCCCACCAAAAAAAAATAATAATTCGGGTATATTTTCCAGTAGATCTTGAGGAAGTTGCGCGCAAGTATTTGGGATCTAACATCAAAGGTTATGTTACTTTAACAAAAGAGAAAATCTTTGATGCTTTTTCTGTATATTATTCATACTGCATTAACGAGTGAATGGTTTAATGTGTAACAGTCTCATTTAATTTAGAATTTCTAGTGACCTGCCAAGTCAGTGATAGTTTATCTAGTAAATATTACATGAAGTCATCAAAGGAATGAAAACATGTCCATCATCTTCATGTCAAGCCTAGATAGCAGATAGCCCCGAAATCCCTGGAAAGGGAAAAGTCTTTTCCAGCACCCCTTGGGATGGTGTAAGCAAGGGCTCTCCCAGAGACGTAATATTTCTTGCTGACACGACGGCCTTACTCTTTTGTCAGAGTTGGAAGTGGCAACTTTAAAAGGAGTATATCAACAGGCTGATGATACATTACCAGCCTACTAGTTGTGAGCTTTTGAACCACAGCAGGCGATCTTCTTCAGGACCCTACAAGAGAAATGGATTCATCTTAGTATGATGGGGTTAGAGGACTTTTACAGCCGTATGTCAGAAATGATTTTGCCAGCGCCGAATCTACAGTGAGTCTAAGGGGCAGTACACAAAAATTAGGTGTCTTATATTCAACAAAAGTGAAGAAAGACACGATTCTGTATTTAAATCGAAGAGAAAATTTGTGCTTACTTTTACTCAATCTATTTTTGTCCTATCTCCTAAAACTGAATCACAGCAAAAAACTTACAAGCTATTATTTTCAGTGACCGGAATACCACTTGTAGGTCGATCATGCAAAGTACAGTCTATAGTGACTCATATGCAAGTACTTCCATCGATTCGTTGCGCAGGAAAAATATTTCTGTTTTTCATTAGGCACATCACACAGACACACACATGTGCTCACACGTTTACACACACACACACACACACACACACACACACACATATATATATATATATATTAAGGTTAAGGTGGTTGTGTGAAAGGAACTCTCATAGTTCGATGGTTTCCTTCCTTTTGGTTGTCTCTCCTGGTTTGTTTTGGCCACGTTGGCGGGGGAGGTGTCGCATGTGGAGTGTTGGGCGAGAGCTGGCAGTCAGCCCATGACCAATAAGAAATCAGTATTGGTCAGCAAGCAGTCAGGTGTTCCTTACCTTTTGGTTATGACATGAGTTGGAGGTCCCCCTTGTCGGTGGATTTGATGTCTTCCTTGATGGCAGCTTAAGGATGATTGGTGTAACTTCAAGTCAGCAGTTATTGGACAGCATTGTTGTTATCGTCTGGAGAGCAACATCGAGTGGAGTGTGACATCGTCTGGCATTGCATGGTTTCCGTCGTCTGGAGAGCGACATTGTGTTGAGGGTGACCTTGTGAAGTCCCTGCCGGAAGTATGGCTTGAAAGGGCCGAACGAGTCCTGGAGTGCTGCGACCTCTCCCCTGCGGAACTCTCCCTTGGTCTCACTAAATTCCTTGGTGGAAAGGCACTCGTTGCCTACCACGCCCTGTCAGCAGAAGATAGGGGAAACTGGGAAGCCGTACACCAAGCAGTTACTAAGGCATACGAGATTACCCCCGAGCGGTGGAGGAGACGTTGGAGAGAGCAGCCAAGAGAAGCAGGCCAGACTTGGTCTGATTGGGCGTACCATTCAGAGCGGGCATTAACAAAATGGCTTGATTTTGAAGGAGCCACGAGCGCCGCCGAGGTACTCAAGCGGTTTAAATTTGAGCATTTCCTGCACTACGCCCCTCCTGCCCTCGCCACTCATGTAGTGGAAAAAGCCCCAGCAACACTCACCGAGTGTTGCCGGATAGCAGACATGTGGGAAACTCACCACCCTCAGGAAGGATCCATGGGGCGGAAGATAAATCCCCCGTCCCTCCTCGGAGGATCAAATTCCCACAAGAATGGGAACTCAGGCAAGCCCCTAACTTGCCATTATTGCAAGAAAACGGGGCATTCCTCCGAACAGTGCCGGAGCAAGAAACTGGCACCTCTCTCCCGAAAACCGCCCAATAACTCGCCTGCGCCCTCCACAGGGGCAGCGCGGAAAGACTTCAGCCAAACCTTTTGCACGGCGTGCAAGGTTTATGGCCATTCTCCCGCATGGGCAAAATGCCCGAGCAATAACAAATCAAATACTCCCACCGTCGCCTTGGCCGTCACAGATCCCAAGTCATTAGGCCCTCCTGCTGAATGGCCCGTAAATGTGACCCCTCCACGAGGTAGCCACCCCGCGCGCCGAGTCACGGCATTCGAGGACTCGGGCGTGCAAATCTCCCTCATACGAAGGGACATAGTTCCCTATGGAGCTATCGTCAATAGACAAAAACTCATCACGATCGAGGGAATAAATCAATTTAAAATGATACTCCCTATGGTCCAATTGAGAGTCACAAGACCTCACCAATCCAAAATTTGCAATCTTGCAGTAGCAAGCCATCTCCCCGGAGGCTATGACATCATCCTGGGACAGGACTTTCAGTCCCCACAGAAATCACGACAATCTAGGGGTCCACATTCCCCAACTCATTCCTCAGGCGCCAGTAATCCTCCCCCGCTTCTCCTTCAGTCAAGACTGGCGCCCCCTGGGTACCAGGAGGACGTGCAGTCCCTACCAGTGCCACCTGAGTACGATGTACAGTGGCCCCCTCGATCGGTTCCCGATCCAATTCCAGTGCCCAGCCCTGCCTCAGTGCCAGTGCCAGGGCCCGATCAGATCTCCCTCCTGGAATGCCAAATTCCTGCCAGTGCCACTTGCATGCACCGAGCAGTGCCAAGCTCTGTCCGTCCTGATGGACGAGCACGAGAAACCTCTGATAGTGCCTGACTCTGCCCTAGTGCCAGCGCCAGAGCACTACCCCGATCTCCATTCAAGGGATCCAACTCAGTACCCCCTCTCTTCCCCCAGCCTGGCACCGCTACCAGCATCGGTAAGAGAGACGGTTCCTCTCGACCACAGCGGAAGCTCACCTGCAGGTGCAGCCTCGCAACCCGTGCCTGAGCTGGTCATTGATACCTGCGAGCCACTCACGCCGCCCCCAACCGCCTCCTCTTTGCCTCAGCCCGTCGCCGACGCAATTGCAAGTCAGGATTCTGCCATCTCTCACTTGGCCGATGAACTAAAAGAGCTGCGATGGATCATGGTAGAACCAGCACGGAAAACTCCTGCGTCAGCTGTTGCAGCAGCAGGCCCAGGTGGCACTCCGTGCCACCCTCCGTTTCCCCGGCCGAGGATGACTGTCCCATTAAGAAAGGTTCGAGGCGAAATTACCACGGGCATGGGAATTTCCAGGTAGTTTACAAAGAACTCTAGAGCTCCCCTGGCATCTGTGCCACCATTTCATTTTTCGAAGGTCTTGGCACTTCTAATCCAGAAGAGGATGTCAGGCCCTCCAGTATCTTCCTTCGTTGCTCAGGAACTTCTATCCCTTATCATTCTCTATTAATCCTTTTCTTAAATTATCCCCACAAGATGCAATGAAATACGGGATACCATTCCCCTCAAAATGTATAAATCATTGAGAATAACAGAGTGAGAAGTGGCACGCCCTTGCGCCCCTACCTTGGCACCGGCATGCGTGTCAGCTCTTCCTGAAGGAGTTGTGCCCTTCGGGTGCACTTTTCTCGCCCTGGGACTGAAGTGATAGTCCGGGCCGTAATTTATAGGCGAAGGATGATAAATTCCCGCCTAACACAATAAAATCCTCACTCTTTTTCCCTTAGCTCTGCTGCCAATATCATTTACTCTCTTTTAGTTATTTATTTATCTTTCCTTTCAATGAATCACGAGTCATGGCCGCTTGCCCTTGTGATTTTAAATGCCTCTTTTGTAAGCTCCGAGAAACGTGTCCCACCCTTCAATTGCGGTCACGTTTTCCTTCGTAGCATCTAGGTAATTTTTCCTTTTGTTATTATTATTTTTTTTCTTTTCTTTGCTTTTCCCCCTTCCCTTCCTTCTAAGAACTCTGTTTGTCCTAGACCCCCACGTCTTTTGTCTGCTCACCCCATCATAACATTGAGTATCCCAGTGTGGGCAGTGGATGCATAAAGTTAGCGTAGTTTAAGGTTAGCGAATTACAACTTGCGAATACTTTCGCTCGCATACAACTGTCAAAATACCTCAGTGTGAGGGTCAGCCATCAACTATCGAAGTTGGTGATGCGTTGAATTATTAGCTAAACAATTACCAATGTGAATATGTATAGTCATTACAATTTCACGTAAAGGGGATGTCATTTAAAAAAAAAAAAAAAAAAACAAACGCTGTCTTATCATTTATACAGCCTCTTCAAGGCAGACTGTACTAACCGCATGCATTTAGGGGATATCTAAAATTAAGTAACCATGTATTTTAATTCTTGAACAATAACCTTTCTTTTCATTTGTTTGCCATAGCCTCATATACTTGGTCTTATAATTCTAATTAATTCATATTGTTCGAGTCACTTTATAAAGTTATCAATGTGTAACCAAATCCAAAGTAATTACTCTTGTGCAAGTGTTGAAATTACCTTGTGTCCTGTTAAAGAAATTTGTTCCAGTATATTATTAAAAGTAACGTCACAGTTTCATAAATCCTTAGGAGTAAAATTCATTGCAAGGCAGAATGTAGAGTAACGTAAAGCATTTGCCGCTTATTCTTGTATATCGATGTTCACACCCGAATGAAGGTGTGTACATCATCTTGTTTGGGGAGCTATTATAATTAGCAAGAACTCGCTAGCAAATTGCTTCACCCTTTTTTTTTTTTTTTTTCATTTACTGTCGGCTGATCGATATTTCGCACGGTCAGAATACAAGGGATTAAAACCGACTGTAGGCCACTCCCTTTAAGTAGATAATTTCTGATTTCTGAGGCAAAAGTGAATCTGTCTGGTTGTCCTTTTCAGGCAAAAAACCCCTGTGGGCATCAGCTGAACATGACTCAACCCCCTATGTGTTGGACGTGCCCCTGCCCCATAGGAGGAGATAAAAGCGAAAACCAGACCAAGGTTCGGTCTCACACGCTCGCTGGACGGGAGGGTGTGAAGAAGTCCCCAAACCACCGCCATGCCCTGGCCCAACGATGCCCTTGGCTCCTAACCACGTGGCCTTTCAAAGTATACTTTTCCTCTGTGCACTCTGGCCACCAACCACGTGCATCTTACCACTTGGAAGAAAACTCGCCCTCGGAAATTGCAAGTCATCCACGGACCACTTTCTGCGCTGGAACCAAATCTGCCTTACGGTAACGTGCTCTGTAAAGACATCCATTCAGTCACGCTTTTCCTTGTAACATTTACTTAATTTGAGTGCCAGTAATCACCGAATCTCTTGTCAAATGTCCGTGCTCCTCGAGTGTCGGCAGTGCTAAGCCATTATTAATTCATCGAAGCCCCTTGGCACCCTCAGTACAGCTTCGAATTCATTATTCTTTTGTCTATTTTCATTACTGGCGTATAATGTGCATATCTCTCATTTCAGAGGGACCCTATATTGTGGAATCCTCTTGGACTGTGTCTGGAATCCCCCAGTTTCATTCATCCCGTAGGAATCCCCTTCAGGATCAATAATCTACTTGCATTCCTCTTTCCCGTACTAATGTTATTTATGTAAATACACTCCTGTAAGTTTGCCCACGTGTTTACATAATATTTTCCTTCAGTAGTAAGAGCCTTACGCTCATATGAAATTCCCTCTTTTTCCTCTTGTTTTATGTTTCTCTGGCCCCACAAAGTCGGAATCACAAGGCTAAATTATCTGAAATTGTTGCTACCTGTCTCACAAAGAATATTTCAAACTAGATTGCCAGGAAAAACATAAAAATATATATATATATATATATATATATATATATATATATATATATATATATATTTATATGTATATTTATATTTTTACGTATTTCCTTGGGTTTATGGTATTTTTACAGGCCGGCAACGGAAACTTTATTTAATTGCCCTTGGAGTTCTGACTTACGTAAAGGGAAATCATAAAAAACAAAGAAAATGGGTGAATTTAGGAGCTGAAGGCTCTACTTCATAAGGAAATGTTATGTAAACACTTGGGATAAATTAAGGAATTATATATATATACAAAAGAAAGCATTTGAAGGGAAAATGGATAAGTAAATTGATAAAGGCTTGTAACACCTGAATATCCTTCTACTGGAGTCTTGACTAAGGGCAAGGCACAGTCCAAGATGAGTCCACTGCGAATAGGTCCTCTTAGGGAAAGCGGGTCTCTGGCGAAGAATGACGAGGGACGATCACATGTATGGTGGTGCCCTTGAGGATGACTGTCCGGAGTCGGACGTTGTGGGGGGGAATGAATGTTCTCTCAGCAATTGGATCACTTGCCCGCGTGTATGGCTGTCCCCTATGATTGCACGTCCACTGCTCACACGACTAACTGCTCCTGCTTACTGCTTACTGCTTACTGCCCTTTTAAGGCTCCAGCCGTGTTGGTGCCGTGTGCACTTCTCTTTAGCTGAGGCCGTGTGCAAACAATGTGTCATTTGACAGGTGGTCAGCAATCGGTTTCCTCTTCCCAGGTTTCCTGCGGATAAATACAATTCAGGTAGTTCATTTTGCCTTTAGAAAGGTTGTTTTAAGCAGCTTAGTTGGGCTAAGCTGCTTAAGGGAGTGGCATTCAGTCTCCTATCTTTGCCCTTTTTTATCCGTGTCATCTCAATATCTGTTCCAGGTAAAAAGAAGGACAGATCGAAATGTTGATAACTTTGCTCTGATATCTAGGTCAAATACAATCGGCCATGCAGCGGCGACTTTATTCTCAATAAACAAAATGTAAATTAGGTGGGGAGGCGCATGCATTGTAGCGACTTCTTGTAAGTTATAATATATATATATATATATATATATATATATATATATATATATATATATATATATATATATATATATATATATATATATATATATATATATATATATTGTTATTGTGACAAGTGTCCAGTGTCTGTTCTTCAAATCAAACCTGATATCTAAGTGCTTGTCCCGGAGTCTAGTGCACCATTTATGTATGGTGACCCCGGAGTGTCCAGTGTCTGTTCTTTAAATCAAACCTGGTATCTAAGTGCTTGATATTTGATTACCAAACTTACCATTTATTCAACAATTATAGTTACCTCACAATAGCCAGACACCTGAACCCTCATCACACATACAAGACGACTGATTTCTCTAAAGGCAACAGTGATCCCTTATAAAACTTATCAATCATGAAATAAAGCAGATTAAGTTCGTTAAACAGGTGTGAGGTAAAATCTAAGGGCATCACTCCATTAACATTATAAAAGTTCAAATATTTCTATTTATTTCATTTCCCTGGTTCGAGCTCACTTCAATTACTTGAAGGAAAACATCTCACTTACCACTCTATCTCTAATTCAAATCAAAATTACTGGTGGGTCAATGAATGAAACTCTGATATAATATTTTAAATACAAAAATTTATTTCTAAATTCAAAGATTATACATGACATTAACAGTCTCAGGGAAATTTATTATTACTTCAAGATAAAACAAAATTGGATTAAATCTGAATTAATCATCAGTCAAAATTAAATCAGAAATTAATTTATTAATTAATCAAAAGGGTTATTCAAGAAGAATTTAAATTGTTGAGTAACAAAACTTCAATTCCCAAGTGTTAAACAAAATAAGGCAAATAAATAAACCATGTAAAAATGTGGATACAAAAGACACAGAAATATATGCTCTGCAAAAGATTAAATATAAAAAAATGTAAAGCAAAAAAATTAAGGCAATAGCAAACACACCACATATATGTATAAAAGAAAAAATTCTTCAAAAGATAAAGCATAAAACATATAACACGAAAAATATTAAAAAGTGAAAAGGTATCTTTACATATAACCACTCTAAATATTTTTCTTAGTGCACTAGAAACCCACAATTATGTTTACAATACCTTGGTACCAAATTTCTTCGTGTTTTTAACCAGGCGCCGTTACACACACACTAATAAAATACACTGTTCAGATAACTCAGACACATTTACTAAGGAATTAAACAGTTAAAGGATATGAGTGACCATCGTCTATCTAAATATCAATTACGTTAAAACAGGACATTCGTAAAATCCAGAGAGCGAGTGAGCGAGAGAGAGAGAGAGAGAGAGAGAGAGAGAGAGAGAGAGAGAGAGAGAGAGAGAGACGCGGAGCGGAAAAATACAGCTCCTTTTCACAAGGCTTTTTGGTCTCTGAGTGTCGACTCCTCTGTATGGGCGTCTATCTACGTGGTAGATCTTTCCACAGTGTTTTGATCGCGTCCCAATGGAATGCATTACTTCAGCAGTTTTGAAATTGACTAAACAAATTGCGTCCCTCTACAATGAGCAATCAGCCTCTGTCCCTCTCAGCGCTACGCACACCGTCCCTTCTCACAAACTACGCAGAGTGCAATCATTTTACCTACGCTAACTATTTTACGGTATACGCGTATCTGAACACAAAATCATAGTTATACAACAACTCACACATACACACGGCGAGATTACTGCATTATGAAAACCACAGCATAAGAATATATATATATATATATATATATATATATATATATATATATATATATATATATATATATATATATATATATATTATATATATATATATATATATATATATATATATATAATATATATATACATATATTTATTATTATTATATATATATATATGTATATATATATATATATATATATATATATTTATATATATATATATATATATATATATATATATATATATATATATATATATATATATATATATATATATATATATATATATATAAATATATATGATTTATATATATATATATTTACATATATACAGTATGTATATATATATATATATATATATATATATATATATATATATATATATATTTATATATATATTTATATTTATACATATATTTATATTTATGTATATATATTTATATATATTATATATATATATATATATATATATATATATATATATTTATATATATATAATATATAATTTATATATATATATATTTATACATATACATATATATATTTATATATATATATATATAATTTATATATATATATAATTTATACATATACATATATATAATATATAATTTATATATATATATATTTATACATATACATATATATATTTATATATATATATATACATATATAAGTTAAGTATATCTTAGTTTAACCAGACCGATGAGCTGATTAACAGTTCTCCTAGGGCTGGCCCGAAGGATTAGATTTATTTTACGTGGTTAAGAGCCAACTGGTTACCTAGCAACGGGACCTACAGCTTATTGTGGGATCCGAACCACATTATGACGAGAAATGAATTTCTATCACCTAAGAATTAGGAATAGGGACGCATGATTCACTGAGAGAAGAGAACTGCCGTATTAGATTCAATAATGCATGCCTTTCAGGATAGGTAGTTAGGATATAACCAGTGCTAACCATTCTTAGCTTTGGGGAATAGTGCGAAATTCCTCTGTGTTAAAATCTTTGCCATATTCTTTGCTTCGAGGAATAGTGCGAAATTCCTGTGTTAAAATCTTTGCCATATTATTTTTTTTGCTTCGAGGAATAGTGTGAAATTCCTCTGTGATAAATTTTACTTCGCATTTTGGATTAGCGAATTATTTAGGCGCGAATAAATTCCCACCTGGGACAAGACGAGATCAGCTTGGATTGCTGAAATGCTTCTCTCAGGTTAGTTAAAAGTCGAATTAGGTGTTATGAAAGCGAAATTTGAACTCCGCTTCTAGGGAAAATTATTAGGTCATTTTCACTGTTATTCTCTCATCCCGGGAAATTCCCCGGAGTCCCAGACGGTCTATAAATAGACGGGTTCCATTCACACAGAATCTAAAAACAACTCCGGTGAAAGTCAGACGACCTTTTCACCACCCCTCTCTTGCCCGCGTGTGTACCCTCTTTTTCATTCATTTCTCAGCAAAAAATTTTTTTGGTGTTTTTCCCGTTAGTAATTTCTAAGTCCTAATGGACGAATCATATTTCAAAGTCCTATGGGCAAACCAAATAAAATTCTACGTCGCAAGAGGCGAGAATTTCTCAACCAAATTCCAAGTCCTAAGAGACTCTAATAAAATTCTACTTCGCACCAGGCGAGAATTTCTAATTCCTATGGGAAAATGAAATTCCAAGTCCTAAGAGACTCAAAAAAAAATCTACGTCGCGAGAGGCGAGAATTTCTAATTCCTACAGGAAAACTAAATTCCAAGTCCTAAGAGACTCTTAAAAAATTCTACGTCGCTAGAGGCGAGAATTTCTAATTCCTGCGGGAAACCCAAAATCAAGTCCTTTTGAGACATTATATTAGTGTATTTCACACACATCTAAGCCCTTACGGGACTGATCATTCTAGTTCGTTAGAACAATGCCTTAATTTCACACTACAGCCGGCCAAGTCTGAGCGTGACATAAAATCCAGTTACGTCTTCCGAGACATATTAAACTTTAACAAAGTCTCCTCAGACTTATTGATCAACTGTCTTATTCAGACAGATCCATTCTCCTGCAGTCTGAACAACTGAGTGTTTCAGATTCCTGCAATTGAGTCTTTTCAGACAACCTGAGTCTTCTCAGACATAATTGAGTCACTAGAGTGTCCAGTCCATATAACCATTATTTCAAGATGGCTAATACCAGAGCCCAACAAAATGAGGACTTCAAATTCTACATGTCCGCTGGAAAGGACATGGGACTATCAGGGCAAGCTCTGAGAGACTGGGTTCAAGAGCGAGTGGACGATGCCAAGGTGGAGAGAGAGAAAGAAAGGGCGAAGAGAGAGAAAGAAAGGATTGATCAAGAGGCGGAGAAGGAGAAAGAACGTGAAGAGAGAGAGAAAGAATTGCCCAAGAGAGACGAGAAGAGTTAGAATGACAAGGGAGAGAAAAAGAGAAAATCACCCAGGAGAAAGAAAAAATTGCCCAAGAGGCAGAGAGGGAGAAAGAACGTCAAGAATGAGAGAGAGAACGTGAAGAGAGAGAGAGAGAGAAAGAATTGCCCAAGAGAGAAGAGAGGATCTAGAATGGGAGGAGCGAGAGCGACAGCGCGCCCATGAGCTCCAGATGTTAGAATGACAGAACGCGACTCCCCCTCCTGCAGCGGGAATGAGTGCCCTCAGCCAAGCTCACTTGTTCATGCCAAAATGGACAGAGTCCAAACCTGAAGTATGGCTTAGAGGGCCGAACGAGTCCTGGAGTGCTGTCACCTCTCCCCCTCGGAACTCTTCCTTGTTCTCACTAAATTCCTGGGAGGAAAGGCACTTGTTGCCTACCATGCCCTTTCGGTAGAGGATAGGGGAAACTGGGAAGCCGTACGCCAAGTGGTTACAAAGGTGTACGAGATCACCCCTGAGCGGTGGAGGAGACATTGGAGAGAGCAGCCAAGAGAAGCAGGTCAGACTTGGTCCGATTGGCCGTACCATTCGGAGCGGGCGTTAGCCAAATGGCTCGAGTCCGAAGGAGCCATTTGTGCCGGCGAGGTACTCGAAAAATTTAAACTGGAGCATTTCCTGCGGTACGCCCCTCCTGCCCTCGCCACTCATGTAGTGGAAAAAGCCCCAGCAACACTCACTGAGTGTTGCCGGATAGCAGACAAGTGGGAGACTCACCACCCTCAGGAAGGATCCATGGGGCGGAAGATAAATCCCCCATCCCTCCTCGGAGGATCAAATTCCCACAAGAATGGGAACTCGGGCAAGCCCCTAACTTGCCATTATTGCAAGAAGATGGGGCATTCCTCTGAACAGTGCCGAAACAAGAAAGCAGCACCTCTCTCTCCTGGAAAACCACCCAATAACTCACCTGTGCCCGCCACAGGGGCAGAGCGGAAAGACTTTAGCCAAACCTTCTGCACAGCGTGCAAGGTTTATGGCTATTCTCCCGCATGGGAGAAATGCCCTAACAATAATAAATAAAATATTCCGGCCATCGCCTTGGCCGTCACAGACTCCAAGTCATTGGGCCCTCCCGCCCAAAGGCCCCATATATGTGGCCCCTCCACGAGGCAGCTACCCAATGTACTGAGTCACAGCATTCGAGGACTGGGGCGCTCAAATCTCCTTCATATGACGGGACAGAGTTCCCTATGGAACTATCGTCAATAGACGAAAACTCGTCACGATCGAGGGAGTAAATCAATTCAAAATGATACTCCCTATGGTCCAATTGAGAGTCACAAGACCTCACCAATCCAAAATTTGCAATCTTGCAGTAGCAAGCCATCTCCCTGGAGCTATGATGTCATCCTGGGACAGGACTTTCAGTCCCCACAGAAATCACGACAATCTAGGGGTCCACATTCCCCAACTCATTCCTCGGGTGCGAGTAATCCTCCCCCGCTTCTCCTTCAGTCAAGACTGGCGCCCCCTGGGTACCAGGAGGACGTGCAGTACCTACCAGGGCCACCTGAGTACGATGTACAGTGGCCCCCTCGATCAGTTCCCGATCCAATTCCAGTGCGCAGCCCTGCCTCAGTGCCAGTGCCAGGGTCCCAATCGGATCTCCCTCCTGGAGATGCCAAATGCCTGCCAGTGCCACTTGCATGCACCGAGCAGTGCCAAGCTCTGTCTGTCCTGATGGACGAGCACAAGAAACCTCTGATAGTGCCTGACTCTGTCTTAGTGCCAGCGCCAGAGCACCACCCCGATCTCCATTCAAGGGATCCAACTCAGGACCCTCTCTCTTCTCCTGGCCTGGCACCGCTACCAGCGTCGGTAAGAGAGACGGTTCCTCTCGACCACAGCGGAAACTCACCTGAAGGTGCACCCTCGCAACCCGTGCCTGAGCTGGTCATTGATACCTGCAAGCCACTCACACCGCCCCCAACCGCCTCCTCTCTGCCTCAGTCCGTCGCCGACGCAATTGCAAGTCAGGATTCTGCCATCTCTCACTTGGCCGATGAACTACAAGAGCTGCGATGGATCATGGTAGACCCAGCACAGAAAACTCCTGCATCAGCTGCTGCAGCAGCTGGCCCAGGTGGCACTCCATGCCGCCCTCCGGTCTTGGGCCCTCCGCTTCCCCGGCTGAGCACGACTGTCCCAGTAGGAAAGGTTCGCGGCGGAATTACCACGGGCGTGGGAATTTCCAGGTAGTTTACAAAGAGCCCTAGAGCTCCCCTGGCACCTGTGCCACCATTTCATCTTTCGAAGGTCTTGGCACCTCTCATCCAGAAGAGGATGTCAAGGCACTCTACCATCTTCTTCCGTTGCTCAGGAACTTCTATCCCTTATCATTTGCTATTAATCTTTTTCTTAAATTACCACCACAAGAGGCAATTAAATCCGGGAATCCATTCCCCTCAAAATGTATAAATTGAGAATAACAGAGTGGGATGTGGCACGCCCTTGTGTCCCTACCTTGGCACAGGGCATGTGTGTCAGCTCTTCCTGAAGGAGTCGCGCCCTTCGGGTTCCCTTTCCCAACCCTGGGAAGTGATAGTCGGGGCCATAATTTATAGGCGAAGGACGACAAATTCCAGCATAACACAATAAAACCTTCACTCTATTTCCCTTAGCTCTTCTGCCAAAATTATTTACTCTTTTAGTTATTTACTTATCTTTCTCTTTTAATGAATCACAAGTCATAGACTCTTGCCCTTGTGATTTTAAATGCCCCTTTCGTAAAATCTGAGCGACGTGTTCCGCCTTTCGTATGCAGTCACGTTTTCATTCGTAACATCCTGTTAATTTTTCCTT
Source organism: Macrobrachium rosenbergii (assembly GCF_040412425.1). NCBI lineage: Eukaryota > Metazoa > Arthropoda > Malacostraca > Decapoda > Palaemonidae > Macrobrachium > Macrobrachium rosenbergii. The sequence continues at coordinate 21,620,935 of NC_089798.1, forward strand.
TTGTTATTATTATTATTTTTCTTCTTTTTCTTTTCCCTTCCTTCTAAGAACTCTATTTTGTTCCAGACCCCGCGTCTTTTTGTCTGCTCATCCCGTCATAACATTGAGCGAGTATCTGTTTA
>NC_089798.1:21626056-21758556 GCF_040412425.1 Macrobrachium rosenbergii
AGCAACAGAGAGAAGACCGTGCATGGTTTTGTGGTTCACTTCTTAAAGATTGGGATGAAGCTGACTTTCTCCATGCTGCTGCATCAGATGAATTCTTCATTTACACAGTCACGAAACCAAATCATAAAAATGACATCATTTGGGCTGCAAAGTTGGATGATATCAGCGATGACCTGTGCTATCGCCAAGTTGTGAAATTTCCTGAATGTTTGGGAATTTTTCTCTGTTTCACAGCCAAATGGTTAATGTGGATCATCAAAGAAAAAGGACGGTCATGGAATGGCGAATACTTCAGAGAAACTGTGCTTACTGGTGGAGTATTTCCTTTCCTCAAAGATCCTGAAAATGTGTTACCTGTTAAAGAAGTCACATTTTTGCATGATAAGGCATTATGTTTCAAGGCTCTTCAGACACAGGAGCTGCTTCGAAACAGTGGTATTGATTTCTTCTCGTCAAGTGAATTTCCAGGTAGCTCCCCTGACCTTAATGTGTGTGAAAACATTGGTAGTATCTTAAAGGATCGTGTTGAAGTGCGCACAGTGAACTATGATGGTATACCAAGCCTCGACGACCTGTGAAGAGAGGTGACCGAAGTGCTCAGGGAAATGGAGTTTGAGTCTCAGCTTTTTTGCGATTTGCTGAAATCATATCCCTCACGAACGAAGGCTATGGTACAGGCAGGTGGAGGCCACACAAAATATAAAATACTCAGAGAGAAACTTAAATAAATACCTGGTCTGCATTACTTTTGTTTTTGTCCATATCAACTTTAGTTTATGCTGTAGAGGGGGCCTCTAATTTCAAAACACCCTATCTATATATATATATATATATATATATATATATATATATATATATATATATATATATAGAGAGAGAGAGAGAGAGAGAGAGAGAGAGAGAGAATACTTCCTTCTGTTGCTAACAGTTTTCCATCAATGGAAGAAAAATCGTAAAAAAATAGACATAGTGCGCCAGATGATATATATATTATGGAACCAAAGAATAACATAAAAAAATGAAGGTACCACACTGAATACACACAAACACACACACACACACAAAGAAAGAGAGAGAGAGAGAGAGAGAGAGAGAGAGAGAGAGAGAGAGAGAGAGAGAGAGAGAGAGAGAGAGAGAGAGAGCCAGGAAAGCGGAGGGTTTGCACCGGCGGCCATTCACTGTCTAAAGTTTACAAATTTCTTATTAATTTGTCTGTTATTCCCATATCATACAAACCTCATTGACCTCAGCTGTTGCCATTCCAGAAAACTGATTTGAACCAGTCACTGAGGCATCGGATGACTTTTCTTATCTTGAATAACCACAGGTTACTAATGGATGAAAGAGTGACCTACTCTCACAGTAATTATCCAGACCTTCTTTCGTCCTCAGAGAGAGAGAGAGAGAGAGAGAGAGAGAGAGAGAGAGAGAGAGAGAGAGAGAGAGAGAGAGAGAGAGAGAGAGAGATTAATTGGTCTCGATTCTCCTCCATTCGACACCGATAACCGTTCCTTTGCTGAAGAAACAATCGTCCTCTGAAGGCGACTTTAATAAATGTCCAATACTGAGGCTGACCGACGATTTCCTTTCTTTCTTTTCATGGACATTTGCCCAAGGGAACGAAGGAGCAGCGCTTATTGTGCAAAAGCTGGCAAAGTGCAGCACAACAACAGGCAGCAACCCAGACGCGGTAAACGTGTGTGGGAAAGCCCTTTATAGTGTATGGCATTGGCTGTGATATCATACATACCATTTCCACCCTGCTCATTACTAGACAAAAGTCATTCATTAGGGCTGATACGGTACTCAGGTAGTATTACAAAATACAAATGATTACAGATGAATGCATAGGAGAATTACGATCTATTAAGCAGAAATGATTCATTAAAAGATTGCACTACAGAGTGTGACTTAAATATTACAAAGTATGCGAAATGTGGATATACTGTACATTAAAACAATAATTTGAATTGTTGCTATAAATAATCTACATTTTATCAAGTTTCTGACAACGAACATAATTGCTAAGGAGTAGCATGTCGTATAATTCAAAGTGATTAATGGACAATTTGTTACTTCACACCATGTTGAAACATATGTTTCCAATAGTTACCTAACTGAATGAATTACAATTAGATGAGATTAACACATCAAAGGTACGGTTTTGTGCAAAAATGTAAAAATACAAAGTTTCAATGAATCTAACAAGTTGCATATACATTATGATAGAGTATTCACATGTCTATTAACCACCTGGAGCCAGCAAATTTTGGATGAGATGTCAACACCCTTTTCAATACACCAGGTTGTACAGTAGATAATGGTAAGGAGGTCAACTTTTCTCAGTCTGTCTCCCTGTGGATGTCATGAGCTGTCACTTCACACTCCATGAGGTCATGACATAGAGTGTGCTTCCTTAACTCGCCATATACTGTAATTTGCAGCTTGTTTCTGATAGACTGACAGCTGGCAGGACCTCCTAGGTGTATCGGGTCGTTGCTCTCTTTTGCTCTCCAGTCAGTAATGTTTGTAGTCGAGTGGTTTTCCTTCTGTAATTTCAAGGTATTTTCTTACTGATGAATGAGTTTCTTTGAGCCTCTCCATTCTCTCACTGTATTGCATGATTTCCATTCCAGCCGAGTCCTTCAGTACACTCAGAGATGGTGCCAATTTATAGCATACTCTCTCCTTCCTTGCACCTTCTTTAGCAAGCTCATCTGCTCTCATTGCCTAAGTCTCCAATGTGTGATGGCACCCATATGAATGTGACCATTCTTCCTACTTGTCTGGTCTGTGATAGCAGGGTTATAGCTATTCTTACTTTGATTTTTGATTTGGTGTTGCTATAATGTTGTAATACCAAGAAGTCCTGACTGCAATATGGAGCATTTGATGAGCGTAATGAAAGAGAGATGCCTCTCTCCATACTGGTAGACGGCTGCCCCACTGCCTGCTTCGCCATCTTCCATAAGTGAACCTTCTGTATAACAGTACAGTATATCCACTCCCCCTGTGTACTATCCAGCCTCTGAAGACAGACACGCTTCATCAGCGCAGGGTTCATTTCTTCCTTTTTCCCTCTTCATGTTGATAATGCTATCTCTATCTCTGGTAGGCGCCATGGAGGAGTGCCTTTTACATCTTCCCCCAGTGTGTCTAGGTATTTCATGTTAGAACCCTGTATTAATGGTCTTGCTGCAGCAACCCAACCATTCTTTAATCTTTTAGGATGGCTCTGAATTAGAGTTTCTCCTGCTAATCCATCACCATCCGCCGTGATGGATCTATGCAACTGGGTGACTGCTGTTCGTGTTATTCTCTGATGTATTACAGTAGGTGCAGCCCTGCCTCATTCCGCTCTATTCTTGCATGACACTTGTAGGTGAACGAAAATATAACGAGAGCGGAAGTCTTTATTCGGCAAATTATTCGGTTTTCATAGGAAATGACTCCTTAGATTGTTGGATTGTGATTACACGTAGACGATTTGCATTGACCAAAAAAAATTTGCTCATGAGCGACAGTTATCTGTATGACCTCCACTTGATTAAAACAGTTTTCTCGAATATTCTGGAATAAAGGCTTACTTAATAAACAAAGTTATCCGCTCCCTTTTCCTCCTCGGGCAACGCGCAGGGACATTCCACAGGCTCTTCGGACATTCTTAGGTGCTTTCAAAAATGACGAGAGCGTCTTTGGGGGCGCGAAGGGTGTCCTCAAGATCTGTGCGGCCTCTCTCTCTCTCTCTCTTATATATATGTATATATATATATATATATATATATATATATATATATATATATATATATATATATATATATATATATATATATATATATATATATATATATATATATATATATATATATATATATATATATATATATATATATATATATATATATATATATACACATATATATATATGTATATATATACACACACACACACACACACACATATATATATATATATATATATATATATATATATATATATATATATATATATATATATATATATATATATATATATATATATATAAATATAATCTTTAAAATTCATTCAAACTGACAGGAAGTCTCTATCTTCATTTAGAAAAGTACAATTTTATTTCACAGTAGTTAGTTAGGTCGGACTTTTTTTTTTTTTTTTTTTAAATCACAGTGTTATTTTTAACGAAGAATGGATCCAAAAGCTGAACAAGGTTATTCATAAAAATTCTGTAAGATGAAATTCAGGTGTTTGCTAATCAGAGCAAAGGAATCTGGATGACTGAGAATGACAGGACTGCAGCGGTCTGGTTGCTGATCCTCTGAGAGCGTCCGAAGGTCACGGAGGCATTTCCGTGTCGGTAGTATGAATCATTCCTCATATTATGATTTAATCGACGGGTTTTCCTGTTCAATATACAAAGTCCCGAGAATGGAGAGGCGCACGATGTTTCTCTTGTAGCCCAGTATATCTGTCCCTGATACTAAAGTTCTCCAGCGAGATGAATGACTTGCTTCTCCCAGCACGAGCCCTAGTCATCCCAGTGTATGACTCTGGTAATTGTGTTCATATATTAAATTATTCCTTTGAAACTTAGCTTTATGGGGACACCTTTAGCTTGAGGAGAAGTGAGTCTTTTTTTCTTTGTAGTATACAATAGTACTTGAAATAGTCGATGCACTGCCAGCAGGATGGACGTCAGTCAAATGACGGCTTTCATAATGTGTTCATCCTTATTGTCATCGTCATCAGATTTTTATAATGAAGGGTCGTCTTCCCTCATAGTTCTTGTTCAATTCCCTGCTCATGTGACTGCTATGTAGCTGGTTCACAATCCTCCTGGTAATGGTGGTCTTGAGGAAGCCCCTGGCCAAAAGTTATTGAGTGGCCCTCTAGAGCAGGGGTTCCCAAACTGGGGTACATGTACCCCCAGGGGTGCATATGCACGTTTCAGGGGGTACATTTGGTCTGAATGTTTTGGATAATAATAAAAAGGTATGTATTGTATGTGCTGGATCAAAATATAAATTACCTTAGTAATTGCTTTATTTCTGCTATCACCATTTAAGACACCTATGTAATCTATACATGCAGACTCCATAAATTTAGAATATCAAAATATTAAAATGTTCTTTTTTAATATTGAGCTTAATTTTTAGTGTTAGGGGTACATGGGAATCTATAAAAAGGCCTAAGGGGTACCGAGGAACAAAAAGTTTAGGAACCTCTGCTCTAGAGTTTCATATGACTAGTGGCCTAATTGCCACATGGAAGAGGGCACACTGGATGTAGTCACTGACTGTAGGTTTTAGATAGTGGTAGGGACACTTGCTGGCACTGTCTCACCACCGGGGCAGTGCCCTGCAGTTGTAGCCAAGGTTTCAATATGATCTTTCCAGGAGTTAAGGAAAATGCAAGGAAGGGAAGGAAGGTGGTTGTTATTGCTCCTTTAGCAGAAAATGATTCATTGCCATGCTGCTATTAATCTATATATATATATATATATATATATATATATATATATATATATATATATATATATATATATATATATCTTCTATATATATATATATATATATATATATATATATATATATAATTGCCAAGCTGCTATGAATTTATCTATCTATCTATGTATCTATATGTATACAGATATTGTATTATATTAATATTAATAATGTAATAAATAATTTTAGTGGTATACACTATTTTATAAGTACCTTATTTGGATGACTGAACTTTCGGGTGAGTGTTAGAAATCTTTGTGGACGCAAAGCAGATGCAGACAGAATGTCACTGAGCTACCTGAAGGAAGGACGGTCCATATGTGTGTGTGTGTGTGTGTGACTGCGTTGGTCTACATTACTGTATGGAATGGACTGTGCTGTCCATCATATCCCAGTGTCATTGTAGACAATTCAAATGTGGAAACACAAAAGCAAACAAGTGTTATTTTGGTTATAAACTGTCCATGTAGGTAAATGGAAATATTTTGACTTTAGTACCAGACCGCGATATTGGAGGTCATTTACTTTGTTCTAAAGTTTCCTTAACGAGCTGAATATGGAAAGCAAATAAAGCTATTACACATTTACTGTAACCCAGATGTGCCCGCTCGGACTTTTTCTAAATTCTTTACTTATCAACGTTTGCATGAGTGGGGCTCCTCAGTCAGGTGTTTTCCCAATTCATTGTGGGTAAGAATGGTTGAAGTATTTTGAATATATTTTTGTTATTTTCATCTGGAAATGTGGGTACTTGGACAACAAGGAAACCTGATTGGCTCCCTTGTTCTAGAATTCCCAGTCAAGTGGGGTTTTAGGATTCAGGCTTTACTTGAAAGAAAAAAACTGGCTTTAGTTCTTTATCACGGCTGCTTTGTGCAGATGTATAGCCTACAGACAGTAGGTCTTGCTCCCTAGATTAGTTTGGCTGTATTGCAATATTTCACACAAAATTCCTTGTTAGGGAAGTTTTGAACGTTTCTGACATTCATTGCAGTAGCAAATTAGTAGTTGTAGTGATACTGGGTCCCGTTATATCCTGTAATTATGGCCAACCCCTGTGGGAAATGAGATTTTGGGAGGGGGAAGCAAAATGAGCGATAGACATGATACTTGTGCAAGTTCTGATTTTGATTATGGAAAGGTTTAATGAACGTTTTTAAAGTGACACCACATGCTAGGCAAGTAAGGACCTAGTGACCTATGTTATTTTAGGTGAAGGAATGCACCCATGGAAAGATAAGGACCTGGCTCCTAAACTACGTAAGGTTTAGTGTGTTTAAGTTAGGTGAAAACCCTATTATTTATTTGAATCTAAAGCACCCAAGGTTACGTTAGGCAGGGGTGTCCAGGGCAGAAAAAAGACCAACCCCCTATCCAGGTAAGAACTTGGTGACCTATTATAGGTTGGGTTAGTTTAGAATGTATCTCTGTATTTCCTCGCCGTGTATTTCCCCAAACCAAAATCCACGGTTTCCTACTGTGGTCCCTAATGATTGTGTGATTAGGGGGAGGGTGATCTAGTGTCTCTAATATGACTAATTTTCTATCAAAATGGACATCAGAAACATTCAAAACACAACAAGAGCCTGTAAAATCATATTTCATATTTTCATCCCTGGAGCGCAATTATGGTTTCAAGTAAAAATTTACTGGTTCATGCATTGTGTCAATAAAATAAGCACGTATCCCTGTCTTTAATGTAAAGCAGGTAGATTTTTTGTTTGCTGTTAGTTTTGATAATTAGCTAACTATTCGAGAATGTCTTCTAGGATTTCTGTTTAGTTTTTAAGTGCTGTGAAGTATGGGATACAGAGTTAGAACTCCATTGGTTAACCCTTTCTTACATAAAATCGCAAAGCTATGTTACAATCTTTTATAATGCATTGATGATATATATATATATATATATATATATATATATATATATATATATATATATATTTGTATGTATGTGTATATATAGTAAGGGTAGACAGAAATGTTACTGAAAAAATGGATCCCAGAATAAACCATGCAATGGAGGGATGGTGCCTAACTTGAAGACAGTTGCGGGTCGATGGGGTATTTCGAACATTATTGAATGCTGAAGATAGAAAGAGGATGGGCCGAACGAAGTAGAGTGGAAAGGGTCTGTAAACGTCTAAGAAAGCCTGTGGAAGTGACTGTTGATGATGTAAGGGAGGCAGCGAGGAGTTTGCTTAAAGGAAAGACATCACTCATGGATGGTGTTACAAGTGAGATGCAGTAGAAGAGTAGTGAAAGCGTGACAGTGACTGACCAGGGTTTGGAAGTGATGTCTGGAAGAGAGAATAGTGATAAAGGAATGGAGGAGAGGAATATTTAAATTCCTCTAATCTTTTCGTGACAGAGACATCTTTAAGAAACAATATAAAGTCACTAACCGAATCACAGAATGTGTGTGGTATGATTTGGACCGAGAAAAGAAAACAGATAACAAAAGATCTGTTGGAGGGAGAACAGTTGGTGTGTAGACAAGAAAATGGACCAGCTGCTACTTAGGTGAGAAGTTTGAAAGCAAAGGGGTATAGCAGAGAGCTTATGACTGATTCGAGAGAGGGGCATCGTGGAGATGTATGGAATAGATGGTGTTTTGTTGAGAAAGACTGAAAGATTTGATGACGTAAGCAGAGTGTGCATCAGGATATGCTGAAAGGAGAATGACTGGTTTGGTGTGGGAATTCTCCGCACTTACGATAAAGGGGCCAGTGGTGGGAAACGCTGAGCCTGAGCAGTAGGCTACGATGGCAAGCCTTCACATGCACTACAGTATAGCTCTGACCCGTAAGGTACCCTACCGTTATGCGCAAAAAAAGAAAGAAAGAAAAAAAAAAGATCATAGGGTAACCCGTTGCGTGTTATACGGGAAGATTGGTATTGTTATCATTAGGCCTACCCTCACCAGTGACATTTTGCGGAAGTTTCTATGTCCTCCAGGCATTGCGGGAAGGTTCGAGGACATTTTGTGGAGGGAAAATAGCGTTGGGACAAGAAAGAGTGCATCAGACAGCGTTCCCTGGGTGCTTCTTTCATGTGACCATTACTATTATTAAGCGTTGCAGTTCCTTTCAGTCGCCATTTTCATAATGTTTGACTGCCTATTACCGGAACTAATGTCACTGCATTAATAGTTGAAAATAGCGTCAGACACAAAATTTCATCAATAAACATTTGTTATTATGCCGTAAACCTCTGAAGTTACGCGGAAGAAGCCACCGTTCCCATCACGCATCACACGCAGAATTGTACATTCATTGGCTTTTACCGAAAGGCAGAACTAAAAGTGTTTCCCCACTGACGCCAGACATTTTCTCTGCGTAAAAGCTGAATAAAAAACAGTACACGGAAATAGAAAGAATTCCAAACAAGGAGAAAAAGGCAAACAGGGAATGATGGACGTTCGTGATCCTTCCGGCAAGCTTTATCGCATTCAAATGGATTCCTCACAGAACACACGAGAGATTATAACCTCGGCTTTCCTTTGACCCTATCGGACTGCCTACAGGTTTGTCGCTCAGTGCTGCCGATCTCCATACAAGAACACTAAACGAATGGTGATGCCTGCCTGCCGGGGAATAATCTTCCCTGGCCTCCGTTTTGCTCGCTCTCGCATAGATCAACTCGCGCGCCCGCCCACCCCCTATGGCCTACAAGAATAGTTGTAAATGTATTATTAATGAACATATTCAAACATTGCGTAAACTCTAAACGATATCTAGGCATGAATATATTCATACATAAATGCAGTTACATGTATTTACATTCACACATATATATATATATATATATATATATATATATATATATATATATATATATATATATATATATATATATATATATATATATATATATATATGTGTGTGTGTGTGTGTGTGCGTGCGTGTATATGTGTGTATGTGCTCGTATGTAATGGATATATTGACAATTAATGCAGTCACAAATGAGTAATACTTATCTTTTTTTGTTTTAGTTTGTTGGTCTGGATTGGTATATGAAAGGGTGAAGAATAACTATGCTTTTTTATGCTGGCGAAAATGCACTTAAAAGTGGCGGTAGCCTGCCGATGATTGGTTGAATGTAACATGTCCGAATAACATTGTTTCATATAAGTACCTGGTGATCAGGATGAAAGCTTATTTGATAAGGTAAATTTCTCCCTGAAATATATGTTATTTCTGTTGATGACGCTGTAGAATTGAGAGCTTATGAAAAAATGCGTCCATAAGTCCAGAAGTAAATATCACGTCCACCGAAGTCAACGCCTTTTGATGTGTTTCGGATTCATGCTGCAGTTTTTCATGCCGGCCTTTTTATACGTTTTCTATACATTTTTTTGGTGCAGCTGGGAGCAAATCACAACAAACGTTATAACTAGTAAAAAATGAGCCGAAGTTTCTTCGCCGCAGTCGAGTTTTCTGTACAGTGTACAATGATGTATGAAACTTTCAGCCACGGCCCATGAAACTCTCATCCGCGGCCCATGAAACTTTCAGCCACGGCCTGGTGGTGGCCTGTGTTGTTGGCACCTATAGAGGTGCCAGCCGCACGATCATGGCTAACTTTAAGCCAAAATTTTAAAAAATTACTGAGGCTAGAGGGCTGCAATTTGGTATGTTTAATGATTGGAGGGTGGATGATCAACATACCAATTTGCAGCCCTCTAGCCTCAGTAGTTTTTACGATCTGAGGGCGGACACAAAAAGCGCGAACGGACAGACAAATAGCCATCTCAATAGTTTTCTTTTACAGACTACTAAAAACGTGTAATTATCAACATTTTGTAAAGATTAGACCTTACTCGAAATGTCAAACTGATGAACATTACACATGAAGTCTTTCGGTGCTCTTGTTTCCCTATTACTCAATTTTCATTTATGAGAGACACCATTGAGACACTTCTCTCTCTCTCTCTCTCTCTCTTGGTGCTGTCCATTTCTGTCATCGGCTGAGAGACTTATTTCTTCAATTGTAGCCTTAATACGCAGTTTGTAGAGTAATGCACTAAGCATTACATTAATCTTTATCTATCTATCTATCTATCTATATATATATATATATATATATATATATATATATATATATATATATATATATATATATATATATATATATATATATATATATATATATATATATATATATATATATATATATATATATATATATATATGTGTGGTTTCAGTATATATAACAAGCGTACGGTACCAAGGCCTAGCGTGTATCCCAAACTGAGAACTTTTGTCCCGTCCAAGTCATTTATAGGAAAATGTTTTTATTAGTGTATTTTATGTAATTATGTGTTTTATGTAATGCTATGCCAACTAAAAAATCTAATTTGTATTTCTGCATAAGCCCTTTGCAGCATAAGCCTAAGTCTTAGACATAATGTGCTATACCTTCTTACTCCATGTTGTAGCAAGCCACAATTTAAAGCAAATTCACTTAACAAGATCACATCAAGCTTAATTTTGCATTTACTTCATTTATGGACGACTTCATTTAGCTTCACATATCTAACAGGAATGCCATGACGCAAAACATTCCATATAATTGGTGTAGCCTTCTTGTAATCAACAAAAACCATTATAATGGGATTTTAAACTTCACACACTGTTGCACATTTCACTAAATAAGTATTTAATTTTTGAAACCCCTACCTTTCCTAAAACCAACTTGTTCATCTCTGAGCATTCTATAAATTTATTTTGCCAATCTGTAGAGAATTTTACTGGAAATTGTCCTCACTACTTGCATTAGTGCAATTCTTCTATAGTTAGCACATTCAGCTGAGTTGTATTTCTCAGGTTCTTTCATATAACTTCTGATTGCCATTCATCAGGCTTTGTTTCCTCATTCCATATCCTGCAGAACAGTCTAATTAGTATACAAGGGATTATTTCAGCTTTAGCTAAAATCATCTCGGCAGTGATCCCATCGTAACCAGGTGCTTTCCATTTCCAAAACCCCACTTCAAAACTGTGACTTCATTCATAAGAACATTCAAGCCTCTTTCACCTTCTGTGTGCCGATAAGATTTTCTCCCTCGCACTCTTGTTCAAGACCTAACCAAACTGTTCTGTCCAGTGAATTCTTTTGTCCTCTTCTGATGTCATTATTGATCCATTCCTCCTTTTGACAGGTATTTCCCCTTTTTCTTTTCACCCGTTGATATTTCATTACCATTTCTGTGGGCTACCTAATGCCAACATTACTCTCTGACAACGTAACTTTGTCAACTCTGTCAGCTAGTTTGTCCAAGTAGGCTATTCTCTTGATGTTCGTTTAGTTTCGCTATCTAGACTTGAGTACCTAGCAGTCTCTACTTTGCATTCTTCATTTCCCCACATGACATTGGTTTTGCTTCCGTCTGTTCTATACTGTACGCCATGTCTCATCCAATATCCAAGGTTTCTGTCTAGTTACCCATATCCCGTTGCTTCTTTTCCAGCAGATTGATGCACATTTTCTGCCGTTCATTTGTCTACTCCTCAGTTGTTGTTTCAAGCGCAAAAATCTGTTGATGTTCATTTTCAAGAAGATTTACTGTATTAAACCTGGGTACTCGCAGCATTTTTTGTTGGGTACTTTCAATTTCAATTTTAGTAGAGCAATGGTAAGTTGGTGATCACTGCTGACATTGCTCCTCTGTAGCTACTGACATTCCTGTGTTCTTTTCCTCTCTTGATTAATAATTACGTGATCTATTTGGTTTCTGTATTGGTTTTCTGGAGAAGTTCGAGTGGATTTATCGCTTCTCTAGTTAGAAAAGAGTGTAAATTATGAGATGGATTAACTTTTCCTTTGTGTAGTTCCTGATTTTCTTTTCTTTGTAGCAAGTTCAGTTGTAAATACATTTTTTGTTTACTATTAATGTCGTAGAATTTCTTAATTTCAAATAGAAACTTATCCTTTTTCTAATTAATGGTTTAGTAAGATGTTAGAGGAAGTCGCCGTATATTCTATTATTTAAAACCCTTTCAAGTATGATATTCTTACAGGTTTTACGTAATCTCTTTGACTGAGATATTTTCAGGTCGAGATGGCCTAGATTGCATAATGTCTGCCCCTTTATAATTCCCCGTGGGGGAAAGTTGTCCCAAAGCTATAGTGAATTCGATGTTAAAATTTATGGCTTAATATATGTGAAAGAAAAATTCACGTGTAAGTCATGTGACAAAAATTATATATATATATATATATATATATATATATATATATATATATATATATATATATATATATATATATATATATATATATACATAGTACTAAAACTCAATACTAAGCCAGTGAGTTGCCACTAATTTTCACGTAGTTGAGACCCCGGATGGTATCGCAGTGGCTGTAGGGAATGATGGTGGTAGTAATGAATGTGTGGTGGGTGTGGTGGTGGAGGAGGTAGTGTTGGAGGGGTGACGCCCGCCTCGTTTCCTGCACTACATACCAGCTGCCCTCTCTCTCTCTCTCTCTCTCTCTCTCTCTCTCTCTCCTCCATTACACCATCATCGGGAAATTGTCCACTAACTTCCTTATACTCTTAGCGAATTACTTTAAGTTTGGAGAGTGGGAGCTGATTTCCGTTCATTTCTCCAAGTACCAGAATTTTCATGTGTTCAGCTTCACAAATTTATAGCAAATGTACGCTCATCGAAAGTAATTTTTTGAGCACAGGCAACTTTGAAAGAGTTTTCCAGGTTTCTCGGGACGTGACAGCAGTCTGCCATCGTCACAGCTGCCGCCATTTTTTTTTTACCTTAAATTATTATCGCAGAAAATAACTTTGGAACATTCTACGATTGAGAGAAGCAACTCTAGCCGAGGGCTGTATATAATGAAGAAAAGGAAGAAGAAAATGTGTTAAGAAAAATGCGTCCTTCAATGAGCAGCGAGCTGGGCAATTATCTGTAGCAGACCTTGAATGACTAGTAAATCCCTACATGTATTTCTTGACAGAGGGTTTTCTAACCTATGGAGCGGCCCTCCCTCCGCACTCATACGCAATATCCTTACGTTGTTGTTGACCCTGGACCTTTCCACCTGTTGCTTTTCATCTATCAAGGTTATCTTTTTTGTTTATTCTTCTGTTATTTATTTTAAGTTTCAGTCTTCTTACTTGATAAATTCTCTGTTATTCTCTTTGTTTTATTGTCCTGCTTTTCTCACAGCGTTATTTTTCTTCATAATCCTTCTAACTATGCCTAGATTTTTGTTGTGCTTTCACTTTGTGTTCTTCTCTTTCAGTTGTTTGCCCACCACATTCCGACGCTTTTGTGTTTGTTGCAACAGGTGGTTCCTTTTCCGAATAATATTGCTCTTTTTCCGCAGCTGCCATTGATCTTATTTTTTTTTATGATGAATTTCAACAGAATTTTGCTTGTAGTCACCGATCTTCCATCATGCAATTAAATCTTTTCCATAATGCCCTACCAACCATACCGTCAGAATTATGAAATGAGAACGAAATCGTTAAAAGGTGATACATGAAATGGAAAGAAACAAGAAAAGAAAAATAGAGGGTCAGATTCCAACAGGATATATAAAATATAATAGAAATAGTAAAGAAAGAAGGCTAAACAACTACGCGCCCATACCAGCCAACCAGAGGATTTCTGGTCCATCGCATCTGATACCTTGGGCTCGACACCACTATGGGTATCCAGTATCGAATTAACGGCGGTTTTAAAAGCGATCCAATCACGTCGTCTGAACACAAAGGGATTCATATTCTTTTTTTTTTAGTCACTAGGTTTCATTACAAGTTTAAATTACAATACGGATGTATAAACACACCAAGGTTACATTCCAATCATAAATGACAATATGTATCAATGCAAGTGAGGCTGTTTAAGTACGTCTGTAGTGGGCTGCTAACCAGCGTCTGATTTTTTTATATTCATTTTTTACTTGCCTTCTTCTTCTTCTTCTTCTTCTTCCTCTTCAGAAGAAGAAGAAGAAGAAGAAGAAGAAGAAGAAAATTTAATCCTTCCCGATATGCTCGAGACGAGATGAAGAGCAAATGGGTTCTCTGGTTGCGAGTCCCCATTTGGCACAACAAGAAAGTTTTAAACTTTTGCTTTTGAATTTGATGTAGTATAAAAAATATTTCCTATAGTAGCAATATGGTTACATCAAGCAAACAAAAGGTTGTTTCAAATAGAGGAGATTTTCGTTCATTCGTCGAATAACAAATGATTATGGGTTAAAAGTTGCTGTATATGACAAGAATTAAAACAAAAAAGGCTGACATTTTAAAAGTGAATTCCTCAATTTAGTCAACTCTGTTTTGACTTGACCGTCTAAGATGTTTGGAAATGTGCAGTTCCTGCATCTCCCATGGTAGAAGTTACCCGAAGAGTTTTAGGCCTTCTGTTTTGGATGAAATAACGCCTGAGTTTTCCTGTGATCACTGGACTCTGAGTGAGTAGGTGGTCCTGATCAGACTGAAAACAGCTGGTATCTACGCCACTGAAGTTATAGAATAGCATCGTTATTTGCTTCAGAAGTATTTGCAGTCATAGCATTTACAGTAGGTGTAAGAATTTATATTGTAATGCATGACTTTCCAAAACACTGGTAATTACTACAGTAAGCGGATATTTTCTGCAGGGAAACATTTAAGAGACAAACGTAAATATTCATGATGTGATTAGGTTTTCAAAGGTCATCTAAAAACAAAACTTTTGTGGCCGCCTTAGCTATGACCATAGCGCATACCTGTATCACTATCAAGTGTATGGTAATAAAGTGATGGTTATTAGACCAACTTAATGTAGTTGCGCTCAGCGAGATATTTCTATAAATAGAACCTTTAATCAGCTCATTTAAAAAGAAATAGGCACAGGTGGTTTTTGGTTATTGTGTCTCATTGTTTCCTTGTTTATCAGTGTAAACAAAAAATGAGTTTCAAGGCGGAGATGGTAAACGAAGACAAAAGAGAAAAGAAAATCTTTTGAGATCTGGAAGAGCCGATTGCAAAATGAGTTTGGTCCTGGCCAGGTTTCTCCAAGAAACTGCAGTTTGCTTTTGAAATGAAAATGCTCGTCATATTTTTGAAAGAGCAGGACTCATTATTAATGAAGGAGTAAATTTTCACTTCAGTCCCCTCGATGATACACAAGGAAGGAAGTGATACGGTTACAATAATTTTAAAAAGTGGCTCTTATAATCAAGGAGCAATCGAACAGAAATCGGTGGGGTTGCTGAGGTCGCCACCCAAAATATTATCACGAAAAAATGAGGTCTCCTTCATGAAAGACTTACTGGATTTCAAAACAAGGCGAAAATATAACAAAGTTCTCCGGCATTTTCAACGGCAAATTCTTCGTAAAACCCAGTTGCTTTGGAACATTTCTAAACAGGAATACTCCGTGGCTTCGGAAGGATACTAAAGCTGGAGAAGAACTGAATGGGAACGGTGCAAGGGAGTGAAGAAGTGATAGATAAAAAGTCAAGAAGATTAGCCCTGCAGTGGTTAGGGGTGGGAGGGGTGGGAGATGAAGCTGCAGATCAGTAAATCAAAGAAGAGAATGGTCGAGTGTTTTGAGAAGTTTATGAAACAGTTTTGAGGACATACTAGACATGTGTTGTAATCCTTCTGAAACGTTTCCTTCGAAGAGAGAGTTTTCTCATGATACGGAGCTTAAAGTGCAGGACAGTAGACGAACGCTCAACAGCAAACATTGTCTGGATATCCATGGATACAGAGAAATTTGAGAGAATTTGGAACTTATATTTTCATCGCTCTCAGGAAACGCTCTGTTACATTATTAAGATTTATTGTGCTCTATGTATGTTGTATATCATATCTTTGTATCAACTGTAAATGCCCAATAAAGAAGAAGAAGCTCCCTCTGCTTCACGCTTTGTAAACATTGACTGGTGTCTCACTGAATGCATCCTTTTCTTATATCCCATGGCATCGCTGTAATTAAATATCATCACACTCTCCGACGAGCCAGGGGCAATATTCAACATTTTAGGGATAAGAAGTAAGAGGTCTTCCCACTCCCGGCAGAATCAGACACAAACTGATCACATCGCAAGACTGCTTGAAAAAGCTAAAGGAGAGTGCAGAGTAAAGGCTGAAAAATGATGAATATGGAAATGACGAGAAAAAGTTTTGTGGTTTACCCCAACAAAATGGAAACGGTGCATTTCCCAGATGCTTTATAACAGTGCTTATCAGAACATAGAACAGTATTATGCGTAACACACTGACTGTCATCGTGTTGAAAGGATCGACACCGGAGACAGCCTATCTCAAACGTTTTGACGTTTCAGGACTGCTTGCTACCAAGTGAACTGCTCTTTGTTTGTCACATACTTATGCTGCTATATCATTCAGGAAGAAGTGTTATTGGGTAATATAAGAAAGCTATTAGAAAAGAGAAGACTTTTTTTAATTTGGAAAACTTTTTCCCTTACAGTAATAAAGGCATGCTCTAAGGGTGAGAGCGAGAGTAGGCCTTTACGTTCTGTTCTGATGCATTTAAAATGACATGGTCCAGGTTGAAAGTTCGCGATTTAGGTTATATAAGAACAGTTAGCAATTTTCAGCGTTGTGGTCGAAGTCAAAAGTTCACGATAGAGCTTGGTTAAAAGAATAGGGTCTAGTTAGAACATTTCAAAATATTCTTGAATTTGCCAAATGTATGAAAATGCATTGACACAAAAACTAATTACTTCATTTCAACTGTACTTGTTAAATGTTTCAAGAAGGAACTTCGATAATACAGTACTGTAAGGGTTTTTAGTCGCGTAAAATGATGTTGACGTTCTGTTATAATATTCGTCGATTCAGGTCTCGAAATGAAATCAGAAAAACGTCTGGATTCGCTTGCTGTATTTCTTTTTTTACTTTTAATGAATAGTAAGTGCAGAAGAACATCATCGACTCCTTTCTTTTACGGCCTTTCCACAGCACCCCAGGCATTCCCACCGCGGCTCCCCCCCCCCACTAACCGAGGTCTTTCCTCATTAAAGCCTTCCATCCATTTTTTCCCTCAAAATACTCGTCTTCGAACAATTGCGATTGAGACACATGGAAATTTCGATCAGAAGATAATCCCAACAAAGCCAGTGGCTGGAAGGAGACAAAGTCAAGAAAGAAGAAGAGGAGACGTGGCAGCGGTTCTTGAGTTATCATGGAGTCCGACTGAGGCTGCCTGTGCGTCTTTCAGTCCGTCCGTTATCGTTTCATCTTCTTTGAGAGAGAGAGAGAGAGAGAGAGAGAGAGAGAGAGAGAGAGAGAGAGAGAGAGAGCAAGCACTTCCTTCAGTTGCCAACAGTCTTCCATAAATGGATCGTGAAAAATAGAAATAATGCGCCAAATATAATAAATATATTATTGAAACAAAGAATAACATAAAAAAAACCAATGAAGGTGTCAACAGTGAATACAAAAACAGACAAAGAGAGAGAGAGAGAGAGAGAGAGAGAGAGAGAGAGAGAGAGAGAGAGCTTTCCGCTTGATTGAATCAACTGTTCATGTTAAACGCCTTTCTCGGCTACAATACGTCTCTCGAACCCTTAATCAAAATAATAAATTTATTCACAAAAGTTATATAATGTACACATATATGATTTTGGGAAGTCTTTGTTGGTTTGAAAGTCCATAGGTCGCCACCAGGCCTCGTATTCCTTTACACAACTTACCACACTTACTGACGTTGGTCAAAGACCTGTGACTGTGAAAGCAGCATAGCTCACACACACACACACACACACACACACACAGGGAGAGAGAGAGAGGGAGAGAGTTTTACGGTTACAAAGTTTTTTCATTACATTTTCATTTCCGAAGAGACAACCTAATTCTTAGGGTCTTTGTATCTTAAACAGGAAAATGAAAAGATTTGACTTTTTGCTACAGAACGACTGGAAAAGCTTCTTTGTCAGTGAGCTCTTCCTTAAACCTCCATTAATTACCTTCACTCCTAAGTGTCTTCTTCTATTCTTTTCATTTTTTTTTTGTATTGGGCAACCAACCTTCATCCTTTAGCTTATACATTATTTACTAATTATTCACCTTCTACTGTAATTCCACGTTTAGCCTATTGTGCTAACACACACGGGCGCACATGAATACAGGGACATAACAATATGCACGATGCTTGCATCTTATTCTATTCACATACATTGCACTTTCAGTATAGGATCCGAGCCAGGGATTTTCATCTTATCCCCACGTTCTGACTGACAGACATACCGCGTTCGCAACCTGTTTTGTTTGCTCTAAAATAGTTATTTTTTACATAGCCGCCCTCAGCCAAGTTAGTCCGGGGACGGCAGTTGAGTACAGTGACGAAGTATTGCTTCAAGCTGCTCGGTGTGCGTTGTCCTCGTAGAAGGGGTTCGTTTCGCAGGGGAGGTGACGGGGGTGGGGTTCAGGGATGTTCCCTTGCAAGGTGGGGAGGGTGCACTGTTGTAAGGAGTCGGGGAGGTTGGCGCAGGGGAGGAGAAGGAATGAGGAGACAGGGAGTGTGTAGAAGGGCTTCTTTGTGTTTCTCAGCTTCCAGGAAATACGCTTATTGTTATCACGAATTATAAGACCTCCTCCTCCTCCCCCTCCGCCGTCAAGTGAGTGAATGTAACTACACACCTCAGCGCTAAAGGTCTGAGTGCGTGCTTTCTTTCCATTGGCCTTTTCATCACGCCTGTTGCTTTACTGGAGCAAAATTGCTACGTGGCTTTGCAGTAAGGTATATGGGCTATTTCCAATGATCTTTGAATACAATGCAATGTGTCCCTTTGTAACCTAATAGATATTATTATTATTATTATTATTATTATTATTATTATTATTATTATTATTATTATTTGTAGTAGCAATCGTAAAAATGGTGGTAGTATTAATAGTACTGCTAACAGTAGCAATGTCTCTATATGAATCTTAATGCTGTCGCCAATCTGTCAGGCAGGATTTCTGTTCAAGACCTTGACGTGTAATTGTGTCAACGCTTACTACATCAGCCAGATAAGTTCGTTTATCATAGTTACTAAAAGTAATGTTATTATTACCCTTTCATTATCTTAATATAAAAATATTGCTTCTTCTTCTTCTTCTTCTTATTATTATTTTGCCAGCTAATGAAACAAAATTTGCGTAGACTGAAAACTCGCAGTACGCGGGAATCATTATTGTTACTGCAGTAGGCCACCCCTGTGAGAGCTGTTAATCAGCTCAGTGGTCTGGTTGAACTGTTTTATAATAATAATAATAATAATAATAATAAATAAATAATAATAATAATAATAATCATGTTTCTTGAGCTGATTTCACGCTGCATGATCATGACACCTAAAAAGTATTGCAACCTTTAGTGTTGCTTATTTTTTAGGAACAAGTTTTGGCCATATACCATTCTTGTCTATCCTGCCAGCATTCATAATACCAAGATATGTGGCAATGCGCTTGAGGCAAATGTCAGAAACAAACACGGCTGTAGAGAAAAGCCGACGGAGAAAACATTCCTCGGCTGACAACTTTGACATGTTTAAACATCGACGGATTTTCTTCTGAAGTGTTTGCATTATGCTTTTTATAGAAAGAACAATGTATCGATCACTTATATTGTGCCTTGGACGCATTTCCATACTCACAGCTCCCATAACACGACAAGGAACCAGTGTCCCGAACGTTAACTAGGAAGATGCGAACCCATTTTCAAAGGTGTACGTTGTGATGAAATACCGGAAGTCGTAGCGAAGGTCCAATTAAGCTTCTCTTGAAAATGAAACCTGACGTGTGATTCTGTCAACTTATTGTAAACTGTACAAACAAGGCCGATGAGTCACTCGCTTAATTTTATTTGATGACTGGTTTCATTCACTGAGGAACACTTTAGGATCTAACGTCACTGGTGAGGTCTGTTGACGATGTTGTTTACTCCGGTGATCAATGATTGGTGGGGCTGAAATCCTGTGAATGGAAAAGTCAAATATTTCTTAGCAACTTCTTTCTGAATGAAGGAGTTTCCATCCGAGATATATTTTAGGCTTTCATTTTAACTTCATAGATCAGCAATCATCTCTAAAGTTTTATGACAATTATTTCGGTTCTTGTTATTTTTCTTCAGAGGGCACTGACTGTGTACTGTGAATCTGTGGGTGGCTTCAGCTGTCTAGTATGATACAATGTCACACACTGAAATGTGGAGCTCTGTTATTCAATCCACGAATGCAGAAATGTTGCAACAAAATTATCAGGCGTTGTCAGTCTTGAACCTCAGGTTAATGTAGCGAGGGGAGAATGCAACAATAGTCACCGACGAGATATTTGCAAAAATAAAAAATATACTAACATCAGCATTAATTCACTCATATAAATCTCTCTCTCTCTCTCTCTCTCTCTCTCTCTCTCTCTCTCTCTCTCTCTCTCTCTCTCTCTCTCTCTCTCTATATATATATATATATATATATATATATATATATACAGTATATATATATATATATATATATATATATATATATATATATATATATATATATATATATATATATATATATATATATATATGATATAGTGTCCAGTGCCTGTGCCTGTTCTTCAAATCAAACCTGGTATCTAAGCTCTTGATATTTGATTACCAAACTTACCATTTATTCGACAATTATAGTTACCTCACAACAGCCAGACACCTGAACCCTCATCACACATACAAAACGAATGATTTCTCTAAAGGCAACAGTGATCCCTTATAAAACTTATCAATCATGAAAGAAAGCAGATTAAGTTCGTAAACAGGTGTGAGGTAAAATCTAAGGGCATCACTCCAGTAACATTATAAAAGTTCAAGTATTTCTATTTATTTCATTTCCCTGGTTCGAGCTTACTTCAGTTACTTGAAGGAAAACATCTCACTTACCACTCTATCTCTAATTCAAATCAAAATTACTGGTGGGTCAATAAAATGAAACAGATATAATATTTTAAATACAAAAATTTATTTCTAAATTCAAAGATTATACATGACATTAACAGTCCCAGGGAAATTTGTTATTACTTGAAAACAAAACAAAATTGGATTAAATCTGAATTAATCATCAGTCAAAATTAAATCAGACATTAATTTATAAATTAATCAAAAATTATTCCAGTAAAATTTAAATTGTTAAATAACAAAACTTGATTGAAAGGAAATATACTGTAAGTAAATTATTTCCCAAGTGTTAAACAAAATAAGGCAAATAAATCAATCATATAAAAATGTGGATACAAAAGACACAAAATATACTCTGCAAAAAATTAAATATAAAAGAAAATGTAAAGCAAAAATTAAGGCAATAACAAACACACCACGTAATTATAAAATTCTTCAAAAGACAAAGGATAAAACATATAACATGAAAAAGTATTAAAAAAGGAAACAATATTTTTATGTACAATCACTGTAAATATTATTTTTAGTGCACTAAAAACCAATAATTATGTTACAATACCTTGGTACCAAATTGCTTTGTGTTTTTAATCAGGCGCAGTTACACACACATTTAATAAAATATACTATTCAGATAACTCAGACACATTTACTAAGGAATTAAACAGTTAAAGGTTATGAGTGACCATCGTCTACCAAAATATCAATTACGTTACAACAGTACATTCGAAGTCCTGAGAGTGAGCGAGAGAGAGAGAGAGAGGGAGAACGAGAGAGAGAGAGGACCACGCTTCTCTTTTCAACACGGCTATAGGTATCAGAATGATGCCCCTTCATAAGGGCGTCTTAGATGTGGCAGGGCATAGCCATACGAGTACATGGACAGGTCCCAGGTGAGATTTTTATTTTAAAAACTCTTTAAAACGATAATTAGAGAGGAAGTGGAATTACAGTTAACAATAATATTTATCATTACATAGTTTCAGAACAAGAGAATCTCTAGTTATTATAATAAGAATGAAAAACATCGTCTTGTAGAAAATTCCTGAATGAAGTTAGGCAACTTTCGTAATGGAATTTTCCACCCAACAGTGTTTTGATCGATTCCCATAACGTCTTGTACACTAATGGAGTCACATGAGAAGGTGTTAATCTCAGCAAGTTTTGAATACTGACTAAACAAATTGCGCCCCCATACAACGAACAAGGGCTCCCTGTCTCTCTCTGCCCACGCATAAGTCCCTTTTTATAAACCATACAGGGTGTAACCATTTTACTTATGCTAACTCTCTATGGCATATGCGCATCTGAACATGAGATTATACAGTATACAACAATACACACATACACATGGGGAGATTACTGCATTATGAAAACCACAGCATAAGACTCCTCCCCCCAGAAGATTGGTTATCCCGTGGTTGAATCCAACGATTCACAACGGGATAAGTAATCAGCAATCCCGTAGTTCTTACCTGAAATATGCTGTACTTTAATATTATAGGGTTGCAAGCACAGAGACCAACGGGTGAGTCTCTGGTTGTGACTCTTGATCCGCTGTAAAAACGTGAGCGGATTGTGATCAGACAGCACTAAAATTTCTTCATTCCTAGGTCTGTTCACATACACTTCAAACTTTTTCCAATGCTGTGATTAAGGCTAGAGTTTCTTTTTCTATCGTGGAATACACTTTCTGATGCTTTTTAAATTTCGAAGACATGAAACATCTTCTTGAAGTAGTACAGCTCCAATTCCACAGTCAGAGGCATCAACTTGTATCACAAATTTCTTATTGAAGTCTGGAGCCTGAAGTACTGGTCTTGAAGTTAAAATGGCTTTTACCTTCTCAAAGGATTCTTGACATTCTGTAGTCCAAACAGTCTTAGCTTTGGGACTAGTTAAGTCTGTTAAGGGGGCTACTGCAGCTGAGAAATTCAGGCAGAAACGTCGATAGAATCCTGCCATGCCCAAAAATCTGTCTGAATGGTCTGCCATCTTCTTGGATCTTGATCTCATGCTTGATCAGATCAGTACACCTAGGTACATCTGCAAATAGTTCTGTGAAGCTTCTAATCACTTCACACAACTCACCACCTTGCTCAGTACTCAGATGTTTCAGTTTATCCTCCAAATTTTCCAAAATTGAAGAATTGTTCATCTTGCTTTCAGCTCCCAATTCATATCCATCGTCGTCTTCTGTAGTTGAAGTTGTCTGGGTTATTAACACAGTTTCCATTTTGGTTTCTGAGAAGTAACATTTTAAGAGGTTTCCATGTATCTTCCTTTTTTGTCTTCGTCTTTCTGGTGTTTCAATTACATAAGTTCTATCACTTAACCTCTCAATTATCTTGTAAGGACCTTGAAACTTGTTGGAAAGGGGAAATCTCTTGACAGGTAAAAACACTAACACTTGTTGACCAACACTAAAACTTCTTAGTTTAGTCTTCTTATCATATCTCCTTTTCATTTTCTCTTGACTCAGCTTCAGATTTTCTAAAGAGAATTTTCTAATCTCTTCCAATCTTTTCCTCAAGTTCTTTACATACTCTCCTTTGACTTCCACTTGATTTCTTCCCAATTTTCTGCAAGAATTTTCAACGGTCCTCTCACTTCTCTACCAAAAATCATCTCGTTAGGTGAACAACCCATGCTTTCTTGATAAGCATTCCTAATCTCAAATAACATCAATTGTACACCAACATCCCAGTCTCTGCCTGACTCAAAACAATACTTAGTCAGCATACTTTTCAATGTCTGGTGAACCCTTTCCAAGGCTCCTTGAGTCTCTGGGTGATACGCAGTGGACAACTGTTGTTTCACTCCTAACAAGTTCATCACATCCTGAAACAGCTTGGAAGTAAAATTGGTTCCTCTATCACTTTGTACAATCTCTGGTATTCCAAACTTTGAGAAAAACTCCACTAGTTTCTCAGCAACTATCTTGGCAGATATGTTCCTAACAGGAATTGCCTCAGGATATCTTGTCACAGGACACATCAGTGTTAACAGATACTCATGACCCTTCTTTGTCTTTGGCAGTGGTCCAACCATATCTATAATCACCTTGCTAAAGTGTTCTCCTCTAACTTCTATAGGTTGTAGGGGGGCTTTCTGAATGGTTTCATTTGGCTTTCCAGCTATCTGGCAGGTATGACACTCCCGACAGAACTTGCTAACATCTTTGTGAAGTCCAGGCCAGAAAAATATTTCATGGTCTTCTCCACAGTCTTCCTGATTCCCATATGTCCAGACTCATGAGCTACTGCTACTACTTGCTTCCTCAATGGACGTGGGATCAAAATTTTATATTTGCCCCATTCAGCATCTCCTGGTATATCTGCAGGTCTAAGCTTCCTCATCAGCAAATCCTCCTTCAGATAATAACAGGTAGGAGTTTGTTGCACCTCTTCTTGATCAACAACTCTGAAAAACAACTCAGCTAAGGATACATCCTTCTTCTGCAGTTCCATTAGCTTCTCTCTGGTCACCTGACCAACTTCAAGGGTTGAGCTCTCAATATCTGCTAACTCAGCTACTGTAGTTTCACTGTTATCTTCAGGAACATCTCGACTACTCAGAGTCTCTTCAGGGATGACAGCTTCTTCTTGGGAAACCTCTTCTTGGTCAACATTAGGGGAAACATCATTTCCCTGGAACAACTCTTCCAAACTCAACGATCCTTCACTAGATCCTTCTTGAGTGGGTAAATCCTCAGTCTCTTCACTTACAGGCATATTCCTCTTCATACTCCTAGTTGTCACACAGCTAGGAAACAAGTGGGGGTTATTTTTCTCCAAATCTACTGTAGGACTAATCCTCAATGGTTTATCTGTCACTATAGGACAAGGAACAAATGGCCCACTACCAACTTCAATCCCTAACAGAACATGTACACCTTCAACAGCCAGTGAGTCCTTTACAGCAAAATCAACATTTGTTACTAATTCACATGACAGGTGTAAGCGGCATATAGAGGTTACCTCTTCTTCTCCTATACCCTTCAAAATAACAGAATCTCCTGTAAGATTCTCCTCCAACTGGGGGTGAGCACCACCGACTACCACACTATGGTTGCTCCCTGTATCACGTAACACCTTGACTGGTACCTGCACACTTCCTCCTGGAGTTGTCAGCGTACCCTCATAGATGTATGGCTTAAAAGCCTCCAAACTGCTCAGCCATTCACTGCTTGAAGTTACATTTCCACTGGTAACTAAACACTCAGCTTGTTTAGTCTCAGTCTTCACTGGAGTTTGACTCCTTCCCACATTGTTCTTTGTAGTCTGTTTCACCTGGTCACCTCTTACTACTTGACCAACTGGTTTGGACTGCCAATGTGTCTGATGACACTCCCAACTGAAGTGTCCTGCTCTTCCACACTTGTAGCAGAAAACACTAGGCTTCTGTAATTGCCTTGAAACATTATTATATGAGGATTTTACATTAGCTTGCTAAGGGATATTACCCTGCATTGACTTAGTATTACCACTTGTAGGATTCCCATTAAATCTGCCCCTGAAATTTGGATGAGACCTAAAACCTGTGCATCGATTCTGGTACTTGACATTATAGTTCCTGCTGCTGCTGATGATGTTGTAGTCCTCACTAAGTGTAGCAGCTTTGTCAAGTTTATTCACCTCTCTCTCTCTCTCTCAGATAGGCTCTTATGTGTTCAGGAATTCCCCTAAGATATTGTTCAAGAACAACTAATTCTTCAAGATCTTCAAATGTTTTAACTTTAGCAGCCTCCAACCATCGTTTAAAACATCTTCTTACTTTGTAGGCATAATCCAAGAAAGTTATCTGGTCATCCTTTCTCAAAGATCTGAATCTTTCATTATAATATTCAGGGGTCATCTGGTAAACTTGTAGCACATTGTGTTTAAGTACCTTGTACTCTTTACACTGATCAGCTGATAAGGCTAAATAGGCACTTCTTCCTTTACCAATGAGAACACTCTGTAACAAGACTGACCATTTATCCTCTGGCCATCCCATTCCTGCAGCCACTTTTTCAAAGTGATCAAAAACTCATCTGGAGCTTCTTCTGTAAACTTTGGAATTAACTTCTGCACTCTTACTACATCAAATACAGGGTCTGAATCACCTTGAGTAGGGTTAGATGGTGTTACAGGCAATTCAGCTGTAGCTTTCAACCTTTCCATCTCTCTCTTGTGTCTAGCTATTTCTCTTTCTTCTTCTGCTATTTTTCTTAATTCTTCAGCAGCTTTCTCTTCTTCTCTTTCTTTTCTTTCTTGTTTTTCTCTGTCTTCTCTTTCTCTTTCTGCCTGCATTTTCTCTCTTTCAGCCTGCATCTTCTCTCTTTCAGCCTGCATCATCAGCTTAATCAAATTTCTCTCTGCTTCTAGACGTCTAAGCTCTGCTTCTGCATTACTTTTCTCTTTCTTTTGCCCATGTTTATCCATAAGTTCTGCCTCAGCTGCGTTCAACAACTCTTGTGCCTCTCCTAATTCTTCATCTATTTTACCAGAGTCCATCAATGCTTGGATTGCAATGAATTTTATTTGTGCCTTTACCGTGTTGGCAGACACCAGACCACCATATGCTACTGCTATCTCACTCCACTGTGCTTTAGTCAGAGTGATTTCAGATAACTCTTGGATGGAGGGATTTGCTAAAAACGCTTGCACATCGAAGGAAGCCATCTCTCTCAGTTGCCCAACTAACAATTCAATATGACAACAATTCAACAAATAAAATGCAAAAAGCAATTATATGGTCACTCTCCTCATAAAATAAACAACTATATGGTCACTCTCCTAATAATATATGTCCCTAACACTACCAGTATACACCAGAGTGATATTTGTGTTCTGTTTTCCGGGGTCTTGGGTACCATTTATATATGTGATGAAGTGTCCAGTGTCTGTTCTTCAAATCAAACCTGGTATCTAAGCTCTTGATATTTGATTACCAAACTTACCATTTATTCGACAATCATAGTTACCTCACAACAGCCAGACACCTGAACCCTCATCACACATACAAAACGAATGATTTCTCTAAAGGCAACAGTGATCCCTTATAAAACTTATCAATCATGAAAGAAAGCAGATTAAGTTCGTTAAACAGGTGTGAGGTAAAATCTAAGGGCATCACTCCAGTAACATTATAAAAGTTCAGGTATTTCTATTTATTTCATTTCCCTGGTTCGAGCTCACTTCAATTACTTGAAGGAAAACATCTCACTTACCACTCTATCTCTAATTCAAATCAAAATTACTGGTGGGTCAATAAAATGAAACTCCTATATAATATTTTAAATACAAAAATTCATTTCTAAATTCAAAGATTATACATGACATTAACTGTCTCAGAGAAATTTATTATTACTTGAAAACAAAACAAAATTGGATTAAATCTGAATTAATCATCAGTCAAAATTAAATCAGAAATTAATTTATCAATTAATCAAAAAATTATTCCAGTAAAATTTAAATTGTTAAATAACAAAACTTGATTGAAAGAAAACATACAGTAAGTAAATTAATTCCCAAGTGTTAAACAAAATAAGGCAAATAAATCAATCATATGAAAATGTGGATACAAAAAACACAGAAATATACTCTGCAAAAAATTAAATGTAAAAAAAAAGTAAAGCAAAAATTAAGGCAATAGCTAACACACCACGTAATTATAAAATTCTTCAAACGACAAAGCATAAAACATATAACATGAAAAAGTATTAAAAAAGGAAACAATATTTTTATGTAAAATCACTGTAAATATTATTTTTATGTTACAATACCTTGGTACCAAATTGCTTCGTGTTTTAATCAGGCACCGTTACACAAACACTAAATAAAATACACTGTTCAGATAACTCAGACACATTAACTAAGGAATTAAACAGTTAAAGGTTATCGTCTACCAAAATATCAATTATGTTACAACAGGACATTCGAAGTCCTGAGAGTGAGCGAGAGAGAGAGAGAGAGAGAGGGAGAGCGAGAGAGAGAGAGAGAGAGGACCGCGCCTCTACTTTCAACGCGGCTATAGGTATCAGAATGATGCCCCTTCGTAAGGGCGTCTTAGATGCGGCAGGGCCTAGCCATACGAGTGCATGGACAGGTCCCAGGCAAGGTTTTTATTTTAAGAACTCTTTAAAACGATAATTAGAGAGGAAGTGGAATTACAGTTAACAATAATATTTATCATTACATAGTTTCAGAACAAGAGAATCTCTAGTTATTATAATAAGAATGAAAAACATCGTCTTGTAGAAAATTCCTGAATGAAGTTAGGCAACTTTCGTAATGGAATTTTCCACCCAACAGTGTTTTGATCGATTCCCATAATGTCTTGTACACTAATGGAGTCACATGAGAAGGCGTTAATCTCAGCAAGTTTTGAATACTGACTAAACAAATTGCACCCCATACTACGAACAAGGGCTCCCTGTCTCTCTCTGCCCATGCATAAGTCCCTTTTTATAAACCATACAGGGTGTAACCATTTTACTTACACTAACTCTCTATGGCATATGTGCATCTGAACATGAGATTATACAGTATACAACAATACACACATACACATACACATGGGAGATTACTGCATTATGAAAACCACAGCATAAGAATATATATATATATATATATATATATATATATATATATATATATATATATATATATATATATATTATAAGTTACAAGAAGTAGCTGCAAGCTGACCCTTAGTTTGCACCTAGTTTATTGAAAGTAGAATCGTCGCTGCATAGCCAATCCCAGTTGACCTAGATGTCAACATACTAAAAGTTATCAACATTTCGATCTGTCCCCTTCTTTTACCTGAAACAGATATTTAGATGGCACTGTCGAAAGGGGCAAGGATGAGAGGCTGAGTGTCACTCCCTTAAAACAACCTTTCTAAAGGCAGATTGAGCTGGCTTAATTGTCTTTCCACAGGATACCTGGGGAGATACAAGCAGATGGTTGGAACACCTGGAAAATGATACATCTTCAGCCTGGTCACCACATGGGCCCGACACTGGGGCCCCTACCCTTGACGGTTGCCTTAAAAGGAGCTTGGACGGGAGAGATCTTTGCAGTTAGCCAGAGCAGTTGTACGTGCGTGAGAGGTGCTGAGAGGCCCCTTCCCCCCCTCCCACTCCCTGTCCACACATGACTCCAGACTCGACTCTGATTCTACAGTCATCCTCGGAACGGACTGTCCAAGTGATTAGTGTGCCGTGCCATTCGTGTGATTGTCCCTCGTCAGTATTCGTCTGAGACCCGCTTCCCCTAAGGTAAAGTACAAGTGAAGACCTTTCAGTCACGACAGTTTGCCATTAGAAGTGTTTATTGAGTGCCAGTATTCCGCTTTGTCCTTGTGCCATTTTATCCAGTGCCATTGCCAATGTTCTGTGTTCCAGTGTAAAGTGTCCTTTCATTCCTCGAGTCCTTACGACACTCCACCAAATTCAAAGTCCTACGAGGCGAGAATTTCTAAGTTCTACAGGACAAACCCAATTTCCAAGTCTTACTAGACTCCACCAATTTCTAAGTCCTACGAGGCGAGAATTTCCATGTCCTATGGGGCAAATCCAAATTCCAAGTCTTACGAGACTCCATCAAATTCTAAGTCCTACGAAGCAAGAATTTCCAAGTCCTACTGGACAAATCCAAATTCCAAGTCTTATGAGACTCCACCAAATTCTAAGTCCTATGAGGCGAGAATTTCGAAGTCCTACGGGGCAAATCCAATTCTACGTCCTACTAGATGCCCATGTCCTACATGACGCCCATCAAATCCTATGTCCCACGAGATGCCCATGTCCTACGTGATGCCCATCCAATTCTACGTCCTATGTGATGCCCATGTCCTACATGATGACCATCCAATTCTACGTCCTACGAGACGCCCATGTCCTATGTGACGCCAATCCAATTCTACGTCCTACGAGGCGCCCACGTCCTATGTGACGCCCATCCAATTCTACATCCTATGAGACGCCTATGTCCTACATGATGCCCATCATATTCTACGTCCCACGAGATGCCCACGTCCTACGTGATGCCCATGTCCTACGTGACGCCCATCCAATTCTACGTCCTACTAGACGTCCACATCCTACGTGACGCCCATCTTACTATCCCAGCAATAACCAGCCGAGGCAGCGCAAGAGAAAGAATATATTTCACCTTAAAAATCACTTCCTGATCCCATTTGTTTTTTTTTTAAACCTTAGAAGGCCCTGCCAACTAAGTTTGACAAAATGACTACTTCCAGAGCCCAGCACAATGAGGGTTTTAAGTTATTCATGCAGGCAGGAAAGGACGTGGGAATGTTGGGGCAAGAGTTATGGGACTGGGTCCAGGGGCAACTAGATACTGCAAAGGCAGAAAGAGAGGCAGAAAGAATTGCCGAGGAGAAAAGAGAGGAGATGGAGAGGCAAGAGAGAGAGAAAGAGAGAATCGTCCAGGAGAAAAGAGAGGAGATGGAGAGGCAAGGGAGAGAGAAAGAGAGGCAAGAGAAAGAGAAAGAGATAGAGGAGCGAGAACGACAGCGTGCCCATGACCTCCAGATGTTAGCCCTGCAGAATGCAAACCCCCCCCTCTGTGGCGGGTATGAGAGCCCTCAGCCAAACCCACTTGTTTATTCCTAAATGGACAGAGGCAGAGCCCGAAGTATGGCTTGGGAGGGCCGAAAGAGTCCTGGAGTGCTGCACCCTCTCTCCTGCGGAAATCTCCCTTGTTCTCACTAAATTCCTGGGAGGGAAGGCACTAATTGCCTACCACGCCCTTTCCGTACAAGATAGGGGAAATTGGGAAGCCTTATGTCAAGCGGACACCAAGGTGTACAAGATTACCCCCGAGCGGTGGAGGAGGTGTTGGAGAGAGCAGATATGAGAAGCAGGCCAGACTTGGTCCGACTGGGCGTACCACTCCAAGCTGGCGTTAGCAAAATGGCTCGAGTCCAAAGGGGCTACCAGTGCCGCCAAGGTACTCGACAAATTTAAATTTGAGCATTTCTTATGCTACGCCTCTCCCGCCCTGGCCATGCACTTAGTAGAAAAGGCCCCTGCAACACTCACCGAGTGTTACCGAATAGCAAACGTGTGGGAGACTCACCACCCACAGGAAGGATCCATGCGGCGGAAGATATATCCCCCGCCCTTCCTCGGAGGATCAGCTCCCCCTAAGAATGGAAACTCGGGCAAGCCCTTAACATGCCATTATTGTAAAAGGACGGGGCATTCCACTGACCAGTGCTGAAATCGGCCAAAGGCTCCCTCTCATCTGCCTCTGAAGACATCACAGCTGCCTCCTGGTACTGCCTCCTGATCACCACCCGCAGCGGACACTGCCCCCCGGCGTCGAGTTCTGCCATGAGATATGCCGCGATTGCAGAAAACAGGGACATTACTCCTCCACATACAAGCTTTGCCCTCGTTACAACCAGCCGAAGACAGTAGGCACCGTAAATGAGTTAAGTATAACTTAGTTTTACCAGGCACTGTAACTTGCCCTAAATAGACCACTGGGTGGATTGGGCTTGAGTCCATGAGGGTTGTGCCTTCGGACGGGTCCAGTCCTCCTCGGGAATTAGAAAATATAATAGACACCGGGTCGGAGGTCAGCCTGATAGTGCGTAGCAAAGTCCCCCCGAGCCGTCATTCGGGAAGATGAACGAATGACGATCCTCTGGGTGGATGGGGATCAAAAGGACCTTCCGACGGTCTGCTTAAGGGTCACCACAGGTGATGACTCTTGAGAGAGGGAACACCTTTTCGGTGTAGCTGAGATACTCACCACAGGGAAACCCCTCCTCCTGGGACAAGATCTTCTTCTAGTGGAGGGATCCCACTATCCCTCCCCTCTGCCTAAAGCCCTCCGAGCCTGTGGCCACCCCACGGCCTCAACGACGAAAGCAGGATGATTTGCTTCCCCCTGGACTGTCTCTAGGATCGATCCCGTGGCTCCAGGAACCACCTCCTGCCCCCAAGAAGGCCGAGAATACTCCGGCCCCCACCACCCTCCTCATTATTGGAGCTGCAGCTGCCCTGCCCTTCCTCGCGAGAGAAAGACTAATCGACGAGCAAAAGGTGGACTCTTCAATCAGCCGCCTCCACAGTGAGGCCGCCACCAGCGAGGATGCCCTCACAGATTTGATAAAAGATGCCTTCCTGCTGGGAGATGATCTCCTGTACGAAGTAACCCAGGGGCCAAGTGAGCCATCCCAGGTGCGCCATAAACTCGTGGTAGTCCCCCTGACTCTGCAGAAGGATGTATTAAGTTTGGCACATGACGGCATCAGCGGGCACTTCGGTGTCGCTCGCACCGCTTGTGCCATCGAGAGCAAGTTCCACTGGCCCTGCATCTGAAAGAGCGTAAAGCAATTTGTTGCCTCCTGCCCCACCTGCCAAGTGGCAGGAAACCCAAACGAGGTAGTCCCCAGTGGCCCCCTCAGGAATATCCCCTCCGCCGGCGTTCCTTTCAGGAACGTTGTCATTGACTATTTCACTCTGCAGGGGAGGATGAAAAGTAAATTGGGGAATGCCCATTGCCTTACCATCATTGACAGCTTCACGCGATGCCCAAAGGCATTTCCGATAAGGAGCAAGAGCTCAAAAAAAGCGGTGAAGGCCCTAGTAAAATTCTTTTGTAGATTCGGGTTCCCTGCCAAGATACAAACAGATCAGGGTCGACACTTTATGTCGAAAGAATTCCATGATGGCAAGGCCAGCCACAGAATCAAGCACTTTCACTTAATGCCCTATCACCCCGAGAGCCAAGGAATCATCAAGTGATTCCACCAATTGCTCTCTACGACACTCAAAAACCACCGGGTATAGCTCCTTTGAGCTATTGTATGCCCATTCCACCCGGGCGCCGCTTGACATATCATATGACGCATGGGCGGACCCCGCTCATGCGGATTGGGAGGAAGGATTGCCCGCCATTCAGAAAAACCTTCGGGCAGCTTGGGCAGTAGCCCAGGCCACAGAGGCGGCCACCCAAGAATGGGTGAAGATAAAATTTGACGAGACTGCCCACTTCCGCTCCTTCGAGACGGGAGATCAGGTCCTTGTACTCCAGACGGGTGCCACGAGGCCCCTCGAAACCAACTTCTTGGGCCCCCACAAAATCTTGGGAAAGTGCGGGGACTTGAACTACCTAGTAGATTGCAGGAAACGGAGGGCCAAGTGGCTCCATATAATTCTGAAACCATACCAGACCCGTAGCGAGAAGACACCCGAAGATGATACATCCACCCCCGAGGCAGTAGTTGGCACTGCTACCCTGGCCTATACGCCTGCCACTAACTCTGAAATCCTCGAGAATCTGGAAGTCATCACCCCAGGTCTCGCTGCCGCCCACAGCGAAGATATCCTCAGGTTATTAGACCGAAACTCGCAAGTCATCCGAGACACCCTTGGGTGCACGGACGTGTTACAGCATTCCATCAATATCAAAGAGGGCGTGAAACCCATAGCCTGGGGATACTACTGGGTCAACCCGGATAAGGCCTGTAGGATTAAGGAGCAGGTCCAGCTCCGACTCGACCTTAGCCTTATAGAGCAAAGCCATAGCCCCTGGGCCTCCCCCTTAGTGCCTAAGGAGGTCGGTGGAGATCGACTTTGTGTCGATTTCAGGAAGCTGAATGAAGCGACGGAGTCGGAACCTTACCCCCTTTCCCAGATTGAGGCTTGCTTAGACAGCCTAGGGAGTGCCCCCTATCTAAGCAAGATTGATTTGGAGAAGGGCTATTGGCAAGTCCCACTGTCTGAGGAGTCGCTCCCTCGTACAGAGTTCATAACTCTTAGCGGAATATACCAATGCAAAGTCATGCTATTCGGGTTAAAAAATGCTCCCAGCTGTTTCCAACGTTTGATGAACGAGGTACTGGCGGGCATAAAGAACTGTGTGGTATACTTGGACGACATCGTCACCTATGCCAGCACCTGGGAAGAGCACTTAAAAATCCTAGAACAAATTTTAACTGCCCTGGGAAAAGCCAATTTGGTGATAAATCTAAATAAGCACCAATTCGGAGTCGGGGAAATTACTTACTTGGGCCATCAAGTTGGAAATGGATGGCTAGTGCCAAAGGAGGCAAACATAGAAGCCATAAGGAATATAGCCTACCCATGAACAAAACGGGATGCCCAATGCTTCCTCGGGATGGTACAGTACTTCCGCAAGTTCATCCCAAACTTCGCGGATGCTGCTGCCCCCATCACAAACATCTTCCGGGGAAAGTATCCCTTCAGGTGCACAGAAGAATGCAGAAGAGCTTACGATAATTTAAAAGCCGTATTAATGACAAAACCAGCCCCACATACCCCGGACTACGAATGGCCCTTTTGCCTAGCAGTAGATGCCAGCGACATCGGTATCAGAGCAGTAATGTTCCAAGAGAAAGAGGGAGTTAGGCACCCAGTGGCATATTATGCTAAGAAATTGAAGCCAGCTGAAACTCGTTATAGTACTATCGAGAAGGAATTACTAGGAATGGTGCTGACCATACTTTTCTGCTAATGGTGTATACTGGTCATAACCCCCTACGGTACTTGACTACATTTAGGAACCAGAATAAACACTAAAGGTGGTGGTGCCTCGATCTCCAGGACTATAACTGGAGAGTCGAGCACATCAAAGGCATGGATAACAAAATAGCCGATGTCCTATCTCGACAGCATAGCGAGTAACACCCCGGGGTCTTGCTAGCACCCAAAACTCCATCATAGGGCAAGAAAACCCAATAGCGGTTCTGAGCCAATACTTTTAATCCAGGGGGCGTGGCCAACCAGCCAGATGGTGGTGGCACTTTCCCCTGCCTTCTTGTAATTCAAGGAACTTTGATACCTTCGTTTGAATTTAAGATATCAGGTGAGAACGAGTTGTATCCCCTGATCATCCTTTAGGCACTCAGT
Organism: Macrobrachium rosenbergii; assembly: GCF_040412425.1. Classification (NCBI taxonomy): domain Eukaryota; kingdom Metazoa; phylum Arthropoda; class Malacostraca; order Decapoda; family Palaemonidae; genus Macrobrachium; species Macrobrachium rosenbergii. The sequence continues at coordinate 21,661,357 of NC_089798.1, forward strand.
TCCACCAAGGCAGTGCCATGTCAGACACTGCCCATCAGTACTCGAAAGAAATAACAAGAGATGTATCGTAATGATGAGAAGCCTCTTATAGGCAAACTAAAAGGATGCTGCTATCTCATTAGAATTAAGGAACGTGTGTGTAAATTAATTCTTAAATTTTGTCACCTGCCTCAAAATTACCTTGTCCTCGTAATCCTAAAGTAACATATACTTTGCAATTGAAGGAAATTAATGTGCTATGTTAAAGTAGTTTAATATTAATGTGTGTTGAAAGTAAAGTAAAACTTCTTTCCATTTTGTGTTGGGAATAAAGTAAGTAAAAGCTTCTTTCCATTTTGTGTTGGGAGAAAAGTAAAGTAAAGCATCTGTGCCGACTTCTTCAATATCAACATGCGCACCCGAATGAAGGTGCGCATGTTTTCTTCTGTGGGGAGCTATTATAAGTTACAAGAAGTCGCTGCAGAGCTGACCCTTAGTTTGCCCTTAGTTTATCAAAAGTAGAATCGTCGTTGCATGGCCGATCCCAGTTGACCTAGATATTAATACACTAAAAGTTATCAACATATCGATCTGTCCCCTTCCTTTACCTGAAACAGATATTTAGATGGCATGGTCGCAAGGGGCAAGGATGAGAGGCTGAGTGTCACTCCTTTAAGCAACTTAGCCCAACTAAGCTGCTTAAAACAACCATTCTAAAGGCAGATTGAGCTGGCTGAATTGTCTTTCCACAGGATACCTGGGGAGATACAAGCAGATGGTTGGAACACCTGGAAAATGATACATCTTCAGCCTGGTCACCACATGGGCCTGACATTGGGGCCCCTACCCTTGATGGTTGCCTTAAAAGGAGCTTGGACAGGAGAAATCTTTGCAGTTAGCCAGAGCAGTCGTACGCACGTGAGAGTTGCTGAGAGGCCCCTTCCAGCCCGCTCCCAACCCCTGTCCACACCCGACACCAGACTTGACTCTGATTTTACAGTCATTCTCAGAATGGACCGTCCAAGTGATTAGTGTGCCGTGCCATTCGTGTGATTGTCCCTCGTCAGTATTCGTCTGAGACCCGCTTCCCCTAAGGTAGAGTATGAGTGAAGACCTTTCAGTCACGACAGTTTGCAATTAGAAGTGTTTATTGAGTGCCAGTATTCCACTTTGTCCTTGTGCCATTTTATCTAGTGCCATTGCTAATGTTCTGTGTTCCAGTGTAAAGTGTTCATTCATTCCTCGAGTCCTTGGCACCATCAGTGCGGCCTCAAGTCATTGTATGTTATATTTTCCTTTACTGGTACGTAATGTTTAACTTTCTATTGCAGAGGGACTTTGCTGTGGACTCATCTTGGACTGTGCCTTGCCATCATTCAGGACTCCAGTAAGATCTTCAGGCGTTGCAAGCCTCCTAATAATTCATTTAACCATTTTCCTTGTGATTCTTTTCTGTAAATATAATTACTTAATTTAACCAAAGTGTTTACATAACATTCCCTCATGAATAGAGCCCTAAGCCCATTGAATCATCCCCATTTTTCTTTTTCTTTTTATGATTTCCCTTAACGTAAAGTCAGATCCAAGGCCAAATTAAAGAAAGATCTGTTGCTGGCCTGTAAGGCATCTTACGAATCTAGAAATCCAGGGAAATACATAATATATATATATATATATATATATATATATATATATATATATATATATATATATATATATATATATACACACACATATATATATATATATATATATATATATATATATATATATATATATACACATATATATATATATGTACATATATATATATATATATATATATATATATATATATATATATATATATATATATATATATATATATATATATATATATATATATATATATATATATATATATATATATATATATATATATATATATATTTTACATAGTTTGAAATATTCTCTGTGAGACAGGTAGCAACAATTTAAGGTAATTTAGCCTTGTGATTCTGACTTCAAGGGTCCCGGAAGACGTAAAAAAGAGGAAAACAAAGGGGAATTTCATATGAGCATAGGGTTCTTGTTACTGAGGGAAATATTACATAAAACACGTGGGCAAATTTAAAGGAGTGTATTTACATAAATGACTTTAGTACGGGAAAGAGGAACGCAAGTAGATTACTGATCCTGAAGGGGATTCCAGGCACAGTCCAAGAAGCTTCCACGAAATAGGGTCCCTCTGAAATGAGAGATATGCACATTATACGCCAGTAATGAAAATAGACAAAAGAATAATGAATTCGAAGCTGCACTGAGGGTGCCAAAGGGCTTTGATGAATTAATAAGGACTTAGTACTGCCGATGCTAGAGGCGCACGGACATTAGACAAGGGATTCGTTGATTAATGGCACTCAATTCAAGTAAATGTTACGAGGAAAAAGCGTGACTGAATGGAGGTTTTCCAGGGCACATTACCGTAAGACAGGTGTGGTTCCAACATAGAAAATTGGTCCGTGGATGACTTGTATTTTCCGAGGGCGAGTTCTTCCACGTGTTAGGATGCAAGGGCACGGTGATGGGGACTTCTCGAAGAAGGGCAACGCGTGGGAATTTCACGAAGGGCCGGGCAATGGCATGTGGGGCATCCGCCAGGTCAACGGTGGAGCGAGCACGTGGCTTGCGATCAAAGGGCACGAGGAGAAAGTATACTTTGAAAAGGGCCACGTGGTTAGCTAAGGACACTGCCAAGGGCAGGTGGCTTGGTCCTTCTTCACTCCCTGTCGTCCACCTCGCGTGTGAGGAGGAGGCCTCGTGTTTTCTGCTTTTTCTCCTTCTATGGGGCAGGGGGCACTTCCAACATATAGGGGTGTTGAATCATCTTCAGCTGATGCCCGCAGGAGTTTTGCCTGTAAGGAAACTACCAGACAGAGATCACTTTGCCTCGAAGAAAGATCTGCCTAAAGGGAGTGGCCTTAATCTTTTAAACCCTTGTATTCTGACCGTGCGAAGTCGATAGACAGATGGTCTATCGATCGAGCGGCCGCAGTAAATGAAAACAACAGAACAAACAACAACAACAAAAGAGGGGGAGGCAATTTGCTAGCGATTTCTTGCTAATCATAATAATATATATATATATATATATATATATATATATATATATATATATATATATATATATATATATATATATATATATATATATATATATATATATATATATATATATATATATATATGCATGTGGTCGCATGTATGTATGTAGCCCTAAGTATGTTGATGATGAAACAGATATGATTATGAAAACAAGCAAGATATTAAAAGAACCTTATTCTGCATTACCCAATGTATGAAGAGAGGCAACAAAGGCTTTTAATGATAACAGCAGAGAAACTTACTACGCCAAAAACCTGCTTTTACTGTAAGATATGATAATAATTTCAAAGATATTCTCTATCTCATTAGGAACTTTGTAGGTTATGTAACGTTTAAGAACAATAATAAAATGAAAAAGCACTCATTAGAACTTTCCCGACACTGTAGGATGTTTATATTAAATCCCATATACCACGTAGGTCATCGGACCAAGTTTTAGACTGGTCAGACTGGGAGATGATTGGAGAAGAGGGTATAACAGCATAAAAAGCACAAGGTGTGCACACGAGAACAGTCCAACTTTTGTTCCTGTTAATGAAAACAATCATGTCAGCAACTGGACAGGGCTAAATAATCACACTCTCACAATGAGGCTGTTCAGTACTAACCCTTAGAGATTCCAGGGTTTCCCAAAACATATTTGTGACAAATAGCATTCATTGCTCACAACAATCTTATTTTTCTTCGAATAAAACTAGTTGTGGTGTCATTTTGAGGCTGACTACTTTTATTTTATTGCTAAATGCTAAAAAATCTCGTAATTTGACTAAGATTGTGATATCTAAAGATAGGTCTTATTAAAGGTTTATTGGAGTGAGGCAGTGCGCATACACTCCTTCACTCGACATTTTTGGTGGATCACTGCAGTGGGCAGAGATCGGTAGCATACCAACTTTGTATGTGGTTTGCAACTGCTGCAAGTTTTTGCAGTTACACAAACAAAATTATACCTTGTTTCTATCTCCAGTAAGCTACAAACTATATGACAGAGGTTTTCGGAAATCTTTGTTAATATTCTCTAGCAATTACCATTTAACTTTTTGTTCTTCTATCATATTATGATTGACCGTTTGGCAATCGAGTTCACTCTCTTGTAACTACTGACTCGCTCCCAGCACTGTTGACAACCCCTGCCCATTCTACAGTGGACTAACCCTGTCAAGACCCTAATACTGAGATGGCATCTCTTACTAACTTCCACAAAATCATATCACTGGGATGCCAAAGTGTTAAAGCTACCCTTGGCACATGCATCCCAAAGTCATTAGTCTATGAGGCTTTGTTTAATAACATAAAATCTTATGGCTTAGTGCAAAAGATTAACATTAACGTTATGTCTACCTATATAAGTAGTTTGAAGCCCACATCACATTCTCTGATTGTGCTGCTGCAAATCAGACTCTTCTTTACCTTAAGGGAAAATTTTGACTGCAAGGGTAAGAACGCAGATTTCCATGATATCCTGAATGAGGAATGTGATTTTATTCCAAAACAAACGAATGTGTCTGACTCAGTGACCAAGAGAAATGCTCCAATTTTGACATGACGTTGTTTCATACAAAGGAAGATGATGGAACTTCATTAGAGCATCCAAATGTCTCTAAACGAAATTCAGCAACATCCCACTTTAGAATATCAAACTCTTCTACAGACAAAAATAATGATGCAGTTACCCCTTAAAGATCCTTCAGAACCAACAAAAAGCAGTATTCAGCACAGATTTTCAACTTTTCAGAGGAAGAAACTTTAAATAGATGTCCTCCTCAGGATTATTTTGTTATGAAACTAGTAGGGAGCAACAACAACATCTAATACACACTCTCTAAAATTTTGCCTGACTACATAGCTATTAGACATGTGCTCATCAGTGTTATGAAATTCAAAAGTAGACCTAGCAAGTGCTTCGAGTGTTATGAACATGACCCTTGAATTAAATTGACTGAGCAAAGAGAATTGCTATGGCTATTCAAAAGATCATAATCTTGGGGGCAAATGTCCTGCCTTGGTGGCATTGAACGTCCTCTCATGCCCCAGAGCCCAATTTTCATAAATTCAGCCAAGAATAGAACTTAAAATATACGGACTCAACCCTATTCAGAGCTTTAAGTGGTTTGGGGTATGGCCATATTAAATCTTCATTTTCAAAGAATGTTGATGAAGTGTGTACAGTAGGTTACCTAAACACTGTTATCACTGTTAAGGAGATCATTCACCAAGCTTCAGGATATGACCAAGGAGAAGGTTTAGGCAGGAGGTAATAGAAAAAGCACACACTCAGTGCATTAGCACATTGTGATAGCAGAAAACAGAAGTCCTAAGATTCCCTTAGGGATGGAAAATAAAAAGGAACTATCAATCAACCAGTCAAAACCCACTTCACAAAGGCAGCAAAGATCATTTAAGGTCCTTGCACTGCCAAAAGGGAAGTAAAGAGAGACAGTGAAAAGATAAACTCAAACAAGGTTACCAGTGAAGCCTCAAATGAAACCAGTTCCTCGGGAGATAGGGATGCAGACCCTCTGCTAAACAGAAAGTCCAACAACAATCCTAAGCGTCAGAAAGAAAACAATAATGCTGAGCAGTCTATTTTCTCAACAAAATAAAAAACCAGACAGAAGAAATGTGGAAGACAATCCTTTGCAGCTCTCAATTATTCTAAGACTGAGACTAAAAGTGCATCTCAGTTTTAGATGGGGAAGAAACCTTGAAAGAAAGATTAATTTCGAGAGAGCCATTAGAGTAGCATTTCTTCATCCCAGACCTACAGACCCAAAGCTGAGGTATCCAGGAATACTGTTGTAATAAGGAATGAAAAACCAAGTAATGAAACAGTAGCAATTGAATAAGAAAAAAAAAGTGGTTAACTAAACCCTTGTTTGAGGGCCGTAGAAAAAAAACATTTTTAAAGGAAACATTCCTTTCAATTCAAGGGAAAATTCTCAGTCTAAAAGTGAGACAGGAAACTCCAGAATGCATCCAGATCTGATAAAGATTGCTGATGGCTTCCAGTGAAAATGTAAAGGTTTAAGAGTTCCAGCTAAGAAACTTATAAGGTTTCCTAGGTAACTGCAAAGAAGTTGTTAATTGTCCTATTTCAAACTGTTGCAGAAAACATAAAACTTTAACCAAGAGAACAAATAGAGCATTATATCATGATAATGTGTCATAAATAATGATGGATTAATGATATCTCCCATCATTTACTCAAATGTTTCAGTTGACCTGACATACCTGACCATATGTTCATTTAGATCCTAGCTAGACTACAAGTAGTCAGGAGGTGAATCTTCATAGGAGTGATCACTATCTTATTCTTGTTGACTATTGAAACGCCTCCTAAGTGGAAGAAAAGAAGATGCAGAGGTTTAAATATAGTGAGGTGTCACTTTAGGTACAAACCACAGCTCTTTTGTCTATCACATTCAGGCCTATAAATGTTCTATATTAATGGCATGCATTCCGTAACTCTACAGTTAGTGTGGACAAAGTGGAATATACGTATCAGAATCATGACCAACTCTGAAAATAAATGATGTCTTAATAACTTGACCAATAAAAGTTGTAGAAAAATTATAAGAACATTTCTCTCAAGTCTTCAATATCTGTAGTAAAACTTACTGTACTCTCCTATGTTTCACTCAATTCATGAACGCCAAGCTACTATGTATCTAAGCAGGAGTAATAAAAAGCCATGAAATGGCAGATTCATTCTAGAGGAACTTAGAGGGATACTCTCTCAAACTCTGGCTTCACTGCTCCAGGTCAAGTTCCAATTTCTTACAGAATGCAAAAAACCATTCCTGATAAAGGTAAAGAGATTTTATTGGAAATAAAATATGGGAAAGTGGGGAACTGGCATGGACTTGAAAGACAGCATCGCATATACTGATTGAATAAAGATGTGGCTCTTGCAACTAGTTACAGACCAATTACTCTTACCAGAGGTGTATCCAAACTAGTGGAGAAAATGGTTATGCAATACTGGTATGGCACTTAGAAAGCTTCAAATTCGATTCTGAAGACAATAAGAGCACTTTTGATCCCAAACAAAACTTATCAACCAAATCAAGGAGGGCTTTTCAAAGCAGTGTCACACCCTGGAGTTCTTTTTGACTTTGAGAAGGCATATGATACCAATCTGTGTTTTGGCCTTGCTAATAACAGCACAAAACAGGTAACAGAGGAGAAATTATCAGGTTCAGAATCTTTTTTATTTGAGAGATACACCAAAGAGTCAGAAATAGTATATCAAAGTCATTTCTACGTGAAGAGGAGTCTCACAAGACAGCATACTTTGTGCCACTGGGTTGCTGTAGCTATTAATAACATCATGATGTTGGATCTTGATCAGTTTAAGGCTCGATATTTGTTGAAAAATTTGTCCTGTCATGGATGACTCAATATCCCCTGAAACATCACCTAAGTGTGTTAAATGCATAAACAAATGGGCTGAAGAAAATTACTAAGTTCCGTGATGTCTAAAATAATTTCCATCAGGTTCCCTAGATGCAGAAAAGTAGAATAGATTCAAAATATTACTCAAAAGAGCAACATTTTATGTTATGGAATATAGGTGAAAACTTTAGGCATAGCAGTTGACAAAAGTTGATCTGGTCAAATCATATTGACCGATTAAAAATTACTCAAAAATTCATAAAACATTTAAAAAGTGGTCTCAGGGTTAAGCTGGGGAGCTGATAAAAATATTAAATAAGACTGTATGACCACGAAAGTACAAACTTGGCTATGGTGCTAACTATACTCAGTAGCTAGTCAGTTTAAACTGAAGCTAGATGTAGTCCACAGTACAGTTCTTCTAGTTTGCTTTGGGACTTTAAGGACATCCTCCATTTAAAGTCTGTATGTTGATTGTACTAAAACGTCCTCTAGAGATTAGAAATGGGAAGTATAGATTGTATTACACTGTATGACCAAAAGGCCCCCCTGAGAATCTAATCTTCAAGACTCGTTGATAATGTAACTCGGGTTTGGTGCAAGATCTTCAAAATACAACACTTAGAGAAGCTTGATGATGAAATAATTCAGTATAAAAGAATTGACAACTGCAGGCGAACGTCTATTCCACTACAGATCATACCAGAAATCTTGCAGTACTTAAACAATATTAATAAGAAGCAACCAGAATCTTGTATTACTCAAAGAATATAAATAAGAAGCAACAGTCAGAAGAGGATATTTTGCAGAACACGACACAAAGCACAAGGTCCAGATGAGTATTTATACTGGTGACATGAAATCAGAAGAGTAGCAATGAACTATATGAAGAAAAACTACCAGGCTGTGCTTCAGTGAGTACAGCTGAGAGGACAGCTTTAGTCCAGGCTAAGAGTCTAGCTTGCCCCTCTGAACCCAAGAGTTTTGTAACATGCTCAGACCCAGAAGCACAGTAGAACCATTAATAACTGTAGTACAATGTATCCTCTTATTGTAGGGCTTAGGGGTGGCTTCTCGGCGGATTTTGTAAGGAAAATTCTGAGTGTTTCTGCTGGATTCCAGACTTTGTTGGGATTCATGGAAATGAGGAAACAGCTAAGTATGTGAAAAGTGTTGCACACAATAATATCTATAAAATAAGCAGTATTCTATATGGCACTATTTTAAGGAAATAACAATAAGGTGGTCTTCTTTGCCTAACCCATCAATATATATTGCAGACGGTAGCAGTGGTAAAGTTGCTTCATGTGATGAATTATTATCCGTTCTTAATACTTGGGTGCCGTTCCAAGTATAGCAAACAGCGATGGAGATTCTATTTTTACGGTAAATCTCACACTCACAACATGTTTAAAGTTATTGTTTCTTATTTTCTTAACTTACATATTCTCTTTTTCACAATTTAATCATCTTGTTTTTATACATAAACACATGTTTATGGAAGGATTATGAACAATTAACGAAAGCGGTAAATTTAATGGTTTAATTATTGAAGTTTTTATCTTTTGTATCATGTTATTGTCTCAGTTTTTCATTTTATTTGTTGCTGAATGATTCTTATGGTCCTACTGTAGTACTTGGACTATGTCCATAAATTTCATACACCCATCCATTATACCGTCATCATTATTTGATTGGCCATGGTATCTTCTCTTCTAGCACGGGGGTAAGCTTGATCAGATATAATTAAGTAGAATGGCAGGTGAGATCTGAAATATTGTCAATCTTTTGATTGTTTTTAGTCGACAAGGGAGCTTATTCACATTGCTGGTAATGTTGTTCACCTATAAGCCAATGCCAGTGAATCAATTGCACCTCCATCCACTCTGCCATAGAGGTGAACATGCGCTGTATGTATACCCAGTACTGCAATTCATAAAAAAACCTATTTGGTTAAAATCTTGTGAATCCTTCGAAGAAATTGATGGCTCTTGTGCTGTTATGAAGATCTGCAATCAAGGGCAGCCATTCTATTATAGAATAAAGTAATTAGACTTTGTAGAGAGATGAACGAAATACCAAAATTTGGTGAACACTTTGGAGTATAAAGAGGATTCAGTGGATGGGGCCAATTACAGTAATTTACAATATACATATAACTTTTTTTTATGAAGCTTTAGTAACACTTTTTATGATTACAACTTTGTTGTTTCTTCATCTTAACAACATAGACCAGGAGGCAATTTGTTAAATCAATGACCACACATTTAAGAGACCTGGTGAAATGTGGCTTTTTACACATCCGAATTTAATCAATTTTCTGTCATGCATTTAAACTTCCATCAATTTACAAATACTGGCAGATATTGTCAGTTTTCTAACAGAAATGCCAGTTACGATCCCGACAAATGCATGAGGCATCATTTTCTTCGTGCCACCATGCAGAGCTCCCGGCGTGAGGCAAAGACCCAGCTTAGCTTTCATAATCCCCCAAATCCGGCGAAGCGAAGCCACCTATTTAAAAAAAAAGACAGCCTTTGGACACAATGACGGGCGTTACCAGTTGTAGCGTCCTGCACCTAATTTCCTGGGGCCTTCAGCGAAGAGTATGAAGCATCATTAGGAGAAGAGTATGAAGCATCAGAGAGAGAGAGAGAGAGAGAGAGAGAGAGAATTATACAAAACTCATCTCAGTCCATGAAGATTAACCCTCAAGCGATGGGATTAATGGTCGTGTAGGGAAAATGAATTAACAGTTTTCATTACATCCAGTTGCGCGCAACCGACTAAATGGCTGAAAGCTCTCAACCGTTGTCGGAGTCACGGCTCGAGTACCAGATAAGCAGGTGAGGTACGAGAGCGCAGCTACCGTGGAAGTCGTTTGTTAATAAGACTTTCCTTTCTTGTTAGGAAGGCAGTTGTTACTCAGCTACCTATGACAATGCCGACATTGTAATTGTCGAAGGCGAGCGAAAAGTCTAATGGTGTCTGAATTGATTATAATGCATGGGGATCTTTTCGTCGTATGATTGGCGGTTGGAGGTGACCTCATTTCAAAACAAGCACTCTTCTTGTCTCATTAGCGGAATGACACGTCTGTCATTTGCGCTTGATTGCGAGTCACCTGCAGGGGTGAGTGACGCAAAAAGAGAGGAAATGAAAAGCGAGAGGTTGACGCGGACGATGCTGTCGTCTGGATACAGACCGCGCCTACTTGCTCTTACTCAACGCTCCTCAAATAGGATTGGCACTTTAAAGAAACGTCAGCGGTCTGTTTTGTATTTTAAATGATCTAAACTCACCTTTGTCGCTGTGTCTCCGCCTTAGAGAGATGAGGTGCAGTGAACGGAACAATAACAGCAGCAACAACCAAATTATCTATAAAAACAGCACGGGTAATAATATCAATAAAAAGGTCCAAAGTGCATTATGAAGGCGTTCGTCCTCAATTTTACGGAAATGAAACCAAGTTTTGGCAAAATTAACTTTTACCAATGAAATAACAATAATTTCTAATAATAATCTTTATTGAGCCACAAAGACACCTCAACTTCCTCACCCTTTTTTTTTCGCTTCCGCTTCCTTGTGTAAATCCAATCTTGAAGTGTACAACGAAAGTCTCTACCGTCCACTTTGGGATCTGAACCCAGGTTAACTAGACTAGAGCTAGGTTGTTGTAACCCATGATGGGGGCAGCATATCCAAAGACGTTATTAACGGGAATCAAGAAGATAAGAGGTCATTGTGTCATAATATTCAGAATAGGCTACATGTACCGACCGAAAGTGCCTTTTAGAGTCGGTAATTTATAACAACAATAATAACAATGATAATCAAAAAAATCTGGGTCCAGGTGCACCAGATCTCTGTCACAGGTAAACCGAAACAACTTGGTAACGATCAGTTTTGGTTTTTCCTGCAGGAACTGAGAGCAAAAGTTCGGTTTTGAGTTGTGTTTTACTCGTAATTAAGGGGCACCGCAGTCATATACATAGAACCTTGAAAAGTACGTCCCCCATTAAAATCGAAAAGCCATTTCTTTTTAAAAATGTTGAAGTTAAACAAGGCAAATCCTGATAAGTATAAGAATAAAGATAGCATAAGCGTTAACAGAATAACGCGAGGCACAGAAGGGAGTTCCGATAAATCATAAGTGACACAATGCACCGAAGGGAAGACTGGTTTTTGCGCTGCTGTCTCCTTGCTACAGGTGGAGCCGCTCTCGCTCTCGCCTCCAAACCTCCAAACCTCCAAACAAGGCTGGTGATCGTCAGATCTGCACTCTGAAACCGTCGAATCTACGAAGAGAGAGAGAGAGAGAGAGAGAGAGAGAGAGAGAGAGAGAGAGAGAGAGAGAGAGAGAGCACATTTTTATCGTACACAGAAAATGGATGAAAGACTTGTTCGTGCTGAAGAGAAAAACGAGTAAAAATGAATTCCTATTGGTCAGTGGTACATAGACTAGATCGTGAAAAGATGTATTGCACTTCCTGGATATACTGTACAGTACATATACATTTTATTACAAATGACGATGATACTGAACTGTGATGATTATACATATGAATAGAAGCAGTCAAAATATTATACATATATATATATATATATATATATATATATATATATATATATATATATATATATATATATATATATATATATATATATATATATATATATATATATATATATATATATATATATATATATATATATATATATATATATATATATATATATAAAGACAAAATCCACGAAGGAAAGAGAAACAATGGAGTGCTGCAAGGCCTTTCGATTTCTAGTCCTTGACTTAGCAGACTGAAAAAATATAAAGATAAGTTTACAAAGAAAGCTCGTATAAATGACAGATGGGGATTACAAAGGAAAAAATATGTACCTGGAATCCATCACAACTGATGAATTAGTAGAACTGCCAAAACAGGGTTAAATATTTAAGAGGTTTTACAAAGGATTAGGATCAACCATTCAGAAGCAGGGTCAGGGCAATTAGAAGATTATACAAGGAAGGTGACTGACCACGAAGAGAGGTTATAAAAGTACAACTCAATAATTCTCTCTCCTTTTTTTGGTATACAATAAAAAATTTCGCAAGGTGAAGATTTTTACAAAGAAAATATATTAAACATACGAATACATAGAAAATATATATAAGGTAACTAACTTGTAATTAAGTCAGTGATTTTATCTTTCAGGTCATTGTCGAACATTTTACTAACACAGGGGACCAAATAATTCATGCCAAGGCTAAGGTTAAAATTACAACTGGAAGTAAGCTGTATAATGCATTTAGCTGTATAATAATATCTAGAATATGTGAAGGATAACATAAATCTGTCCTTATACTAGATATTTGTTATAATAAAGCCCACAAAAAGTTTTATAGTGAAAGTGACATGAAGGAAGAAACCCCTAAGAACATTCTCAACTTGCCTTATTTTAGTGGTTTTGTTAAAATCTTTTAATGTCAACCTCGTTTGTTCCTATAATAATACAATAAAAGGAATGTTAATAGAAAATAGCCCCAAAGAAAACAACAACATTAATATAAAATTCCATGTTTGGACTGCCCCTCTTTTTATATTGGTCAATCCACCAATGATTTAGATGTACGTATTAAACAGCATAAGTATTCTGTCAAAACTGGGCAAACATCCAATGCTATATTCATTCATTTAAGTGAAAATGCTCACAGGATAATTTGGACTGAAAGTTCAGTGACTGCCAGATTGAAAAATTTCTCTTCAAGAAATATTCTGGAATCACCTATTATACAGCTTACTTCCAGCTATAATTTTAACCTTAGCCGTGGCATGTATTATTTGGACCCCTGTATTAGAAAATGTTCAAGAACGACCTAAAAGATAAATTCACTGACTTAATTTTAAATTAATTACCGTATACATATTTTCTATGTATTCGTGTTTAATATATTTTCTTTGTAAAAATGTTCACCTTGCAAAAATTTTTATTGTTTACTTTTATAACATTTATAACATTTCTTGGTGGACAGTCACCTTCCTTGTATAATCTTTTAATTGCCCTGACCCTGCTTCTGAATGGTTGATCCTAATCCTTTGTAAAACCTCTTAAATATTTAACCCTGTTTTGGCAGTTCTACTAATTCATCAACTGTGTTGGATTCCAGGTACATATGTTTTCCTTTGTAATCCCCATCTGTCATTTATACGAGGTTTCTCTGTAAACTTATCTTTATATTTTTTCAGTCTGCTAAGTAAAGGACTAGAAGTCGAAAGGCCTTGCAGCACTCCATTGTTTCTCTTTCGTTCGTGGATACTGTCTTTATATATTCATCACGTTCCATATTTTCGTGATTCAGTTATACATACATATTTATATATATATATATATATATATATATATATATATATATATATATATATATACACCTTGACATTGTACGATATTCACGTATGTTAAGCCACAAATTTCGTTGAATATTCAGTTCACTGGACCTCGGGAATAACTTGCACCAAAGGGGAATTGCAATTGGTAAGTGCTTCATCGCCAGTGGGATTCGAACTGCCTCCCGGTTTGGAAGCAATGAAAACACAGTGACTATGATAACTGAGCCATAAAAAGATGATTATAGAAATTGGCGTCGCCTCTGCTAACAATTTTCTGTCGAATTCAGGTTTTAGTTTTATGTAAAAGAAAACTATTGGGCTGACTTTGTCTGTCCGTCTGCACTTTTTATGTCTGCCCTCAGATCTTGAAAACTACCGAGGCTAGAGGGCTGCAAATTGATATGTGGATAATCCACCTTCCAATCATCAAACATACCAAATTTCAGCCATCTAGCCTCAGTAGTTTTTATTTTATTTAAGGTTAAATTTAGCCATAATCGGGCATCCGGCAACGATATAGGACAGGCCACCACCGGGCCGTGGTTAAAGTTTCATGAGCCGCGGTTCATACAGCATTATACCGAGACCACCGAAAGATCTATTATTGGTGGCTTTGATGATATGCTGTACAGAAAACTCGACTGCGCCGAAGAAACTTCGGCGCATTTTTTACTTGTTTGTTCTTGCAATCGATATCAACCCACCTCCTCCATGACAGCTGACTTGTAAGTAAGTTTGTAACACTTGGCTACTTAGGAATTTCTGTCTCATGCTCCGTCACATTTTCTATTTTCACAAAATAATATTAAGCCGCTAATTTCGCTTCATGTCAAATTCACTATACCTCGGGAATAACTTTCAACCTCATTTAATTGCGTTAATATATAGTACGAGAAGAGTAATTACAATTATAGTTTTTATATTTGTAAATAAATTATAACATAATACACTACATGCACACACACACTCCCCCCCACAAACACACACACACATATATATGTATATATGTGTGTGTGCGTATGTACTGTATTATTTTAGAATTTATGTACATATATATAGCTATAATTACAATTACAATTTCGCGTGATATATATTGATGATATAACTGGCCATCATAGGAGAGATTAGACATCAGCACCCAAGCAGGATTTGAAGTCATGTCTGCCGACTGTATATGTGAGCATGTGGTACCTTCTATGTTGGGACCTCATGAGGCACACGCGAGACCTGCAGTCGAAACTTGAGTTCTCAGAAGGGCTGTCACACAATATGTGAGGTTAGGTATGTTAGTGACAGTGCCGGATGGCTTTATGCCGTGTGATTAAAACACAAAATCTAGCTGAAAATATATAGTTTCTTTATAATACTCGAGCAACGGCATAGCTCAGGAGGTAATGACAAGCTCTGGCTGATCGTGCTTGTAGAAGTGGTAGTCAGGGATGCCCTTAGAACGGCTCCTATCGCGAAGTGAAACACGAAAGGATTATTCAGAACTGATAGTACTGTATTCTCTTCTCTGTCTACATGAAGCAGCTAGAGACTTGAGACTTCCCTTATCTTGCCCTGTCTCACCTTCTTTCCTTCACCCACCATAGGCTGCTACTTATTTGATTACCTCCAGCTCTCGAAAGTTCTGGCACACACACACACACACTCACACCCACACACACACACACAATAGACGTAACAGTCTCGGCCGACTCACGCCTCCTGGAAATATCTCAAACAAATAGATATGTAAAATCACAACGGACCTGCAACGCTCAACTAATATGTTGTATGAAATTAACGTATTTAGTTAAAGTTCCAAAACGTACTTGTTCTTTAAACTGTCCCATGGAAAACGGTACTGGGGAACAACACAAAGAATCTCCATCATATAATTCTTACTTGGACAGGGTGCCCCAGAAGTCATCAATAGCTGGACGATTGATAGGGCTAAGGCGTTGAGTGCTTTGTCACGTGGGTATCAGACTGATGACCTTACTTATAACACAAACACATGCATAAATTTGTGGGTTCAATCTACTAAGGAAAACGCGAGGAGTAAGTTTACATACCTTATATTCTAGTTTAAAAGTACAAGGGGCCCCTTTAAATTATGACTAATTAATGTTAAATAGGTAAACTCGGATAATGGTACTCGGTACAGTTTGCCATTCTGTCACTGTCCTCTACACACGTCTACTCGCAATGGGCACCGGGAAACAAGTGTCACACCTTGGGGTATCACCTCAAGTGCCCTCCTTGGCATGGCATCGCTATAATCGATGGTGATTGGTTGTTCTAGACTTAGAGACTTAAAAGAGTCAATCAGGAAAAGAGTCTAGGGACGCTTCCCTGGCACTCCGAAAAACCACGCCAACTTGTAACGATTTTTTTCTTACAGGGTTGGAGGCTGTAGTATCACCAGTAACTATTTTGTCCGTTATTCCAGTTTGCAGAGGAACACACTGTTTGGCTAATTCAAAAGAATTACACTATTTGGGGGAGGAGGTGGTTATAACCACTCGTGAATCGGCTCATATATATATATATATATATATATATATATATATATATATATATATATATATATATATATATATATAATGCCTTTATATATATATATATATATATATATATATATAATGCCTTTGGGTTTCCCAACTTGGCCGTCATGGAAACCAAATAGCTCATGTAGCCATTAATCAAGAAAAACAGAGCACTGGGAAATATTACCACCTACAGAAGACCAGATGTTGGTAGCAATCACCAACTTGTCATTGTCTTACTAGGGTTGAAATTAAAAGCGTCCAACAAAATAGCAGGCAGAGCACCGAGATTCAGTTAGTATCTAGATTTAATACAGTAGATCTTGAATTGAACGTCGAAATTAATCTGCAGTTCTGGAAACCATGCATGATGAGGAGCAGACAATGAATGAGGACTGGTTTGATATCAAGAATGTTCATCAACCTGCTAGAAAGAATCACTGGGATATGGAGTAACACGACAGGAACCTTGATTTCGGAGAAGACCCAGCATACAGCAAAGGTTAGAAAGAATAAAAAAAGTACAGACAGACAAGTTTCAGAAGAGATGAAGAAAGCAAAGTAGACTGTGCTAAGTACTGAAGTCTAGATGGTGAAGGTAAACAAACATCAGGATGAGGTAAAAGGGAATTCTTGGAAAAACGGACTGGGAGTGTTGATGAAGCCATGTACTCAGGGAGTGGCATAAGTATTAGAGTAGCACAGAATTATTAATGAAGTATCAGTAGGTGAAAAGAAAAAGAGGAAAATACCTGTCCAAAGGTGTGATGGGTAGATAACAACATCAGGAGAAGAAGAATAAAGAAAACAGTGTGCTGAACATTACTGGGGGGCCGTGAATCAAATGTGAGGGGAGCATTTGATATAACAGAATTTGAAGACGACCTGCTTGTGCTTATGATTATATTCACAGTTTTTGAGGTGGAGTCAATGATAAAGAACTTAAGAGATAGAAAGCACCAAGTTATGATAAAATCACTACTGGGATGATTTTAGCTTTAACTGGAATGACATCTTTAATACAACTAGAGTGCTTTGCTGAATGCAGAATGAATAAGCAAAGCCTAATAATTGGGAACTGGAAGTAATAGCAAAGGTGCTGAAGAAAGGAGGACTAACTGAATGCGGTAACTACAGAGGCATTTCACTGACGTCGGTTGTAATGAAAACATTCAATATGCTTATTTGTAATAGGCTGGAGAAAGAAACTGACAAAAAGCTAGGAGGTCAACAAGTTGGTTTTAGAAAAGGCAGGAGTTGCACGATCACATATTTGTGTAAAGACATAATGTGCAGCAGTGTATGGAATTTAAGAATTCCCATCTGATGGCTTTTGTTGATTATGAAAAGGCATTTGACAGCATCCACAGACCAATATTATGAAAGGCCTTGTGTCCCTATGACATTCCTGTTGAAATTGTGAAGTTTTTTGAAATTATCCTGAATAAAAAAGTGAATGTTGATGGGGTCTTGCCAAGCAGAGAATGTTGTTTCACTAATGTATATTGTTTGCTTTTCTCGTAGACTTCATGATGAAAAACTGGTTGGAGAAGCAGAGAAGGTTTACATTGGAGTAGTAATAGAAATGATGGATTTAGCATGTCTTTGCAGCTGCTTTAATTAGCAAAACAACACAAGATTGACAAAGTTTGCTTAATAGAGTGCACCATACATCTACAGATATAAGACTCAAAATAAATCTAAGAAAAGCCGAATGAATAAATGAGGACCGAGTAATATACAAAAAGTGACAAAATAGCGTTAAATGGATGAAGGATTAATGAGGGTGAACCTTTCAAAGATTTAGGAGGTATATGACCTCCAGTACAAGTTCTCTGAGTTGGAACTGAGTGGAAAGCTAAACAAGGAAAATCAAATAATAGGCAAGCTGGATGAGATTTGGAAATCAAATGACAGAAATTGTATACCATAGTAAAATTATGCACAAGTGTAGTAAGAACTGTTTTACAATATGGACCAATCTCGGTATGATCATGAAGGTCTATCTAAAAGATTTTGATGATTTGAAAGTATAACTTTAAGAAGATTATTAATATTCAGATGGTGGTATGGAGAGCAAAATGATTCCGTAAAGGAAATTACAGAAGTTCCACATGTGGATGAGATAATGGTGTAAGGGAGACATAGATTGCTTGGACCTGTCTCGCTACAACCCCTTGGAGTATAGTGCATTAAAGTGTTGGGTGGCCTCCAGAAGAACTGGAGGCGAGTGGAGACGTTTTGGGAGATGAAGCACAAGAAAAATGGGAGGTTGGAATTTCACCGAGGGCCTTCGCGTCAGTGCACTGCCTCTATACATCTCTTTGTTAGCATCTTCAGCACATTTGTTCAAGTGTCATCTTTTTTTCTGTTTTTTGGCCTTTGTTTCATATATATACATGATGTAACACGAGTTTATGCAAATATTTTGGGAAATGAAAGAAAACGTCATTCTGAGCAGAAAATATTCTATAAACATATGCATTTTAAGGCCCCGTTTGTTGGTGAGATGAATTTTTCTTAAAATAATCGTTATCATTAAACGGGCAAGTAAGATAGCGCGCCGTACGGGATGTTGGAGTGAGTAGTCAGGTATATGGGGGTGGGGTTAGTTTGACGAGGTGCATTAGGCAACTGGATTGCTACCCTTTTGATTATGATTTTCTCTTGCAGGTTATTGAAAAATGTAACATTACAGTCCCTTCAACTAGTAAATCACCTGTGAACAGACTTCATGTAATTAATTTTAATGATTAGTTTTAAGTATCAAGGGAGTAGTGTAAATGTTGCCAAGCCGTTGAATTCTAGCGCACTCTATCCTGCCGCCTCGTCACAGAATTGTTGAATCAGGAGTCAGGACTAGGCCTGCCCCTATGTTGAATGAGTGATAGTGACAGCAATCATGATGACAAGGGAATGCAGGTTGGGAGGATACTGCACTTTGAACAATGTCAGCTTTTTTACCTCTTTCGATTACTGTATGAATAGGCTACCTTTGACAGGAAAGAATGAAGGAAGTGAATTTTCCATCATGTTCCCATTCTTTTTAATCTGACAGAGACGAAATCGTTTTCATAGGTGCAGTTTTTTCTTTGACTGGTGTGTGATGAATACCTTTGATGGAGAGGGAGAGTTTTTTATAATACTCCTACGTTTTAGATATTTGATCGGTGTTTAATGGATAGGCCTATCTTCGATGGAGGGGAGATTCCATTAGACTTGCTTTTCTTTTCTTTATCAGAGTCCAGTGAATACCATCAATGATGCAAGCATTTTTCCCCCTTGGCTTAGTATCTAATGAATACATCTGATTTGGAGGTATTTTATTCACACCGGCCTAATCACCGATTTTCTTTTTTGTTTAACAGTTAAGTTCACAACTGCATAATCTAAAAATGGAACTGTTGCAAAACCCATAAATAAACATATCTGCATATTTCACATTACTGGAACGGTAAAACATCGTCTCCAGTTTCTTGCTCTCAAAATGAATCAGGAATTTGACACTTGTAACCCAGACATGCTCACTCATCTTGGTGGAAAAACGACACTGTTCAGAGTAACACGTGAATTGATCAACTGCACCCCCTCGCCCACATATCCCTGACTACTCACTCCGGCCTCCCATACTGCGTATACCACCTAACTTGCACGTTTAATGATAACAGTTATTTTAAAAATTCGTCTCATGAACAAACGAAGCCTTAAAATGCATATGTTTATAGAACATTTTCTGCTCAGAATGACTTTTTCTTTCATTTCCCAAAATATTTGCATAAAATCATGTTACACCCTGTATATACAGTGTATACATATATGTATATATATATATAATGTTGAAGTATATATATGTATATAAATGTATATATATGTATACATATGTGTATATATATATATATATATATATATATATATATATATATATATATATATATATATATATATATATATATATATATATATATATATATATATATATATATATATATATATATATATATATGTATATAGGGTCGGAGGATTAAGACTCCGCTCTTTCTAGGTGGCTTTGTACTCACTGGTACTCCATTTTCTATAGAGGGCTCGCACGTGGTGTTGGCGGCCAGGCGGCCCTTGCATGAGGTCACTCATGCCCAGGAGTCATGTCACAAGTCACTCCAGCGCTGGCAAGGGTTAATCTCCGAAGGACAGCACCAGGAATTAAGGTCTCGGGGCAGATCACTCAGCCAAAGGAAGATTAAAAGCTTTCCCCAAGGGAGGCGAGTGAGAGAAAAATCAGAAGGGGCGAATAATTGCCAACAGCTTTCCTTCATTCAAAACCTTTACTGTACTACTGAAAATAAACAATGAGCATAAATCTTATTATGAACTTAAAGAAAGTTAAATATTTATTCTTATACTTTATATTATTGTAATTCTTGGCTTAGAAGAGGTTTCCCTTTCCTTCATGGATTTTATCTTTATCTATCTATCTATCTATCTATCTATCTATCTATATATATATATATATATATATATATATGTTGCAACGAGGAACCTCTTCTAAGCCAAGAATTATAATAATATGAAGTATAAGAATAAATATTTAACTTTCCTTGAATTCATAATAAGATTTATGCTCATTGTTTATTTTCAGTAGTACAGTAAAGGTTTTGAATAAAGGAAAGCTGTTGGTAATTATTCTCCCCTTTTGATATTTCTCTCACTCACCCCCCTTGGGG
The DNA here is from genome assembly GCF_040412425.1 of Macrobrachium rosenbergii. Taxonomy (NCBI): domain Eukaryota; kingdom Metazoa; phylum Arthropoda; class Malacostraca; order Decapoda; family Palaemonidae; genus Macrobrachium; species Macrobrachium rosenbergii. Next base: position 21,682,516 of record NC_089798.1, read on the forward strand.
TAAGCTTCCTTTGGCTGAGTGATCTGCCCTGAGGCCTTAATTCCAGGTGCTGTCCTTTGGAGATTAACCCTTGCCAGCGCTGGAGTGACTTGTGCCTTGACACCTGGGCATGAATGACCTCATGCAAGGGCTGCCTGCCTGCCAATGGCACGTGCGAGCCCTCTATAGAAAATGGAGTACCAGTGAGTACAATGCCACCTAGAAGGAGCAGAATCTTAATGGTCTGTCCCTACAAAAGGGCGTTGCACGGGCAGATCGCTCTCAGAGACATTGGATACCCTATCCAGGACCCTTGCAGTCCTCTTGCTCCCTTCGAGCTGGCCCTTGTTCTTCCTCACGTGGCTGGTCTAGAATCCTGAGTAACTTTTGCAGTGAACCCTTTCACTATTACCCTCTGTCGCTGGCGCCCTAAGACGAGGAAACCACCCCTCCCCAACTCCTGAAGAAGGTGATGTACCTGAATTAAGGTTCTCAAAGTCAGTCATGCCCGCCTGTTATTTTCTCTCACTATTTTATTTTCTTTCCTTAGTGCGATTTACCTTAGCGAGACCTGTGCTCTAACTGAAGTGCGTAACATTCTTAACATAAGTGTATTAATCAGTGTTGCAGAATTGAGTTGCTTGGAACCATAAGTGCAACCCCCTCGATTAAGTAACCTTATGCATTCTTGATTGCAGATAGGAGTGCTTGCTGTGGAACTATCTCCTCTTCTTGTGTGTGCACAGTGGCCCTTTGAAGCGGGCACCCTTGTGTTCCTTTGTGGATATTTTCATCTATTGTATATTTGATTGTTCAACAGGACTCTGTTTACCTGTCTATAATTGTTCCCCATTCTTCTGATTTATGTTTAATGTAAATATAATTAATTAAGTGAACCCTAAGTGTTTACCTGATAACTCCCTCATTTAAAGAAGACCTTAAGCTGAAATTTTCTTATATGCTTTCATCTGAACCCAGAGCTAAAGTCAGATAGTACCTCCCCATGGTAAGTTTCTGTGAATCTTCAGTTTAAAACCATTCAGTGGCCTTATTTCAGCCAAGTTAACCCCTGGGCCAGATTGAAACCATATCAGTGGCGACCGATGCTCAGGATCTTGTGGTTGCATCCTTGCAAGAACCCCATAATTACAACTATCAACTGAATAGCATTGCTAAAAGCTGGTTGCAAGACTAGAAATGAACCTTTAGCGTAAACCCAATAAATAAGCGCATGAGTGAGCCAGTTCCACAGTGTAAGTAAAAGTGTTGTTATTTTATACTTTTATATTAGGTACGAACAAAAAGCACGACTGTAAAATCAGTGTTGGGGATGAATAGACCTCATGCATGCAAAATTAGTCATAGCTTTGTTGCTAATGCATGATAGCCCTTCATGTCTTAACTGATAGGATAGTTAGGCAAGTGAAGTGAATATCAAAGTGATAGAAAGGAAATAATGAGTGTATTTCCTTCCTGTGTTCTCCATACAATTTGTTGTCTTGGAATTTTAGATAGGCACACATTTACTTAGCCATGAGCAAAGGCCTGTCCAACAATTTTCGTCCGTTGGATTAAATTTTCTCTTTCTCGCTCATGCATGATAGGAAGCATCAGGATTTGGTAGGAAACCTCTTAATTTCGCTGTTCCACTTTACTTAAATAGTGCATTATCGAACCGTATATTGTTCCGGGCCACGTGAGCCCCAGAAAACTTGCACATAAAGGTAACATCCTTTAGAAGTTTGAAATCCAAATAAATGAACCCGCAGCACATATAAGGTCCCTTTTTCTATTCTTTTGTAACAGACCGTGAGTCTGTAAAACACACGACCATTCATTCATAAACACAAGGAACTTACCGGATGAGAGAAAGAGCCCCAAACTTAGCCCAGACTGCTGCGAACACATGACCCGCAACCCAGTCATAACAAATCCCACGTGCTCTCAGTCTTTGTCAACACCGATCATGCAACCCTCTAATGTAGAGTAAGACGTGTGTAACCGATCACGTGCCAACCACAGGTCTAGTAGAGTAACATAGTCTTTTTCTTTTTGTTGCACATGATCATTAGGGAGCTTAGTTCTGCCTCATTCATGGTAAATTCAAGTACTTTTTATACCCTGTTGCCAAGAATTCTGTGTATTAGAATAGGTTTATTTTTTCATCATTCCACCCACTCATTTCCTTTTGAACAAACTAAACTCCCTAACTATTGTACAGGATGATTGTATAATTTCTACATAAGCCTCCCATCCACTGCATCAGCTCCCCCAGCGTCTCTCAGCAAATGAAAATCCTTTGTTAAGGCTTGTATTAATTATTGTGCTAGAACCCTGAATTGTTCATAATGAACAAACCTGAGTCTTTCGAGACACCCAAAAATCATCTATAAAGAACAAACTGAGTCTTTTGAAATACCTAAGATCGTTCTTAAAGAACAATTTGAGTCTTACGAGACAACCTAAATCATTCCTAACGAATAAATCTGAGTCTTTCGGGACACCCTAAAATACTCATAATGAACAAATTTGAGTCATTTGGGACACCCTGAATAGTTCATCACGCACAACCTCAAGTCTTTCGTGACACCCTGAATAGTTCACCAGGAACAACCTTTAGTCTTCCGAGACACCCTGAAGTTGTTCAGCACGAACAACCTGAGTCTTCTGAGACAACCTGAGTCTTATGAGACACCCTGAATTGTTCAGCACAAACAACTTGAGTCTTTTGAGACACCCTGAAATTGTTCATCCAGACACCTCGAAATCGTTCATACGAACAACCTGAATCTTACGAGACACCCTGAATCATTCAGCATGAACAACTTGAGTCTTTTGAGACACCCTGAAATTGCTCATACGAACAACCTGAGTCTTATGAGAAACCCTGAATTGTTCATTTAGCACAAACCAGAGTTCTTTTGGAACACCATGAAATCATTCATTATAAACCAAATGAGTCTTACGAGACACCTTGAATCATTCATACCGAACAAAGTTAGTCCTACGAGGCAACCCTACATTGTTCATTACGAATAGATCTTGAACTCGAGTTCTATGGAACCATCTGAGTCTTAAGAGACGCCCTGAATCATTATTAGGGGCAAAGTCTGATTCCCACAAGACCCCCTGAATTGTTCATCATGAACATACCTAAGTTCTTCAAAACAAACCTGATTGAGTGCCAGTGCGACCTCATCCAAAGGGGCACTCATACTTATTAGTGGTACCACCACTGACCCCTACTCCACTTCTTAAATCCTTATTGTCATAGCCGAGGGCCACACCCATCTAAGCACTCTCTCAAGATGGCTCAGTCAACCAGATCCTCACTAAATGAGGACTACAAGTTCTACATGGAAGTGGGAAAGAAAATGGAAATGGCAGGGCAAACCCTAACTAAGTCGGTCCAAGAGAGGGTAGACTGCCAAGGCAGAGAGAGAGAGAGAGAGAGAGAGAGAGAGAGAGAGAGAGAGAGAGAGAGAGAGAGAAGAGAAGGAAAGACAAGAGAAGGAGAAAAAAGACAGGAGAAGGAGAAAGAAAGACAGGAGAATGGAGAAAGAAAGAGCAGAGAAGGAGAAAGAAAGAGTAGAGAAGGAGAAAGAAAGAGAAGAGATGGAGAAGGAAAGACATCATCAGCTTGCCCTTGTAGCCCAAGGTCGTAACTCAGTGACCTCCTCTCCCCACACAAGTCTCAGCAGTGTCAGCACCCTCATCAGAAAATGGGACGAGGCTGAGCCCGAAGCCTGGCTCAACCACATTAAGAAGCTTTTGGCGACTTATGAACCCTCTCCAGATGAAGTATCCCTGATCCTGGGGAAACACCTTGAAGGAAAGGGTGCAACTGCTTTCAATGCTTTTGCTCCAGTGGACTAAGGAAACCTTGTAGTGGTCTGTGAGGCCATTGTCAAGAAATTGAAATTACTCCCGACTGATGGAGACAACGGTGGCAAAGCCTACCAAAGGAGGCAAATCAAACCTAGTCTGAATGGATTTTCAAGAAGACCAAAGCACTAAAACGATGGCTAGATTTCTTAAAGGCTACCGGTGTGGACGAAATACTCAAGGTTTTCCAGCTCGAGGACTTCCTGTTCTATGCCCCTCCAGCTCTCACTATACACCTGTGGGATTAAAGCCCCTAAAACAGTAGCCGAGTGCTGTCGCTGGGTAGACTGCTGGGATACCCACCATCCTCATCTTAGTTCCTTAGGGTGTAAAATATACCCCTCTGCACATACCTCAAGCCACTCTCAGTCACCTCTCAAAAATTGGCATCCTCCAAAGAAACCAGTGTGTGGACACTGTAAAAGGACAGGGCACCCCACTAAACAGTGCCACCTGAAGGCTGAGAATCAGCCAGAAACTCCCTCTAAGTCCCTAAATGGGAAAATGCCCAAATGAGCCATGTCTTGCTCTTGGATGAAAACCAAAGGGCCTGCTCCCTCCCCTGGGACAGTAGATTACAGTAAGACTTATTGCACAGCCTGTAAGGTCTATGGGCACTCTGCCCTATGGGCAAAATGCCCTAATGAAACAGCTACACCTGCCATTGCCCTAGCGGTTACGAATCCTAAAACCTTAGGCCTCCAGCCGAGGTTCCTGTATCTGTGGCACATCCTCGAGGTCGCTACCCTGCATGCCAGGTCACTGCATTCGATGACACTAGCGTGCAAGTCTCCCTCATAAGGGAAGACTAGGTTCCCTATGGGGCCACCATCAACACACATCAACTTATCACGATCGAGGGTATCAATTGGATGAAGATGATTCTCCCCACCATAAAATTGAGGGTCACAAGACCTCACAGATCTAAAATCTGCACTCTTGCAATAGTTACTTACCATCTTTGAGGCTTTGACCCCCTCCTGGGACAGGATTTCCTGTCTCCTCCTAATTTATGAAAATCCAGGGGTCCTAACCCCTCTAAAACTCAATCAAGCAATAAGAGTCCTCAAGGACCCACCTTAAACCCGCTGCCAATGCCACTTGAGTGCCCTGAGCAGTGCCAAGCTCTTTCCTTTTTGAGCGATGCGCCTTTAAGCAATGCAATTCTAGTGCCAGGCCCTGCTCCAGTGCCAGTGCTGAGGCGCACCCTGAATCTCCCTCCAGGAGATCCCAAACTTGACTCCAAACCTCTGCCAGTGCCACTTAAGTGTCCTGGACATTGCCATGTTCCATCCCTCACGGATGTCGACGAAGTTCCAGAGTAAATTCCTGTGCCTGGAACTGCCTTACTTCCAGAGCTAGAGCATGCCATAGATCCTCCTTCGAGAGATCCCAGTCCGGACTGCCTCTCTTCCCCGGCTTGGCACCGCTACCAGTGCTGGTACGAGAGCCAACCCACAGTATACTTGGGTCCCCTCCGAATTCCTCTGACCACAGTGGAAGCTCACCCAAAGGTGCAGCCTCACAACCCATGCCTGAGCTGTTCATTGTGACCTGTGAGCCTCTCAGACCCACCACGACTTCTTCCTCTCTTTCCCAGTCCTCTGCAGACATGAGTATGAGTAAGGATTCTGCCATATCTCAACTGGCCAATGAATTCAAGGAACTACGACGACTCGTGGTAGAGCTTGTAACGAATGCCCCTGCATCGGCTGTCAAAGAAGCCGGAACAGGTGGCACTTCAATGTCCTCCTTGGACTCGGTTCCACTGACTCCCCCTACCAAGTCAAACCATCGACCTACAAGAGGTCCACGGAAGAAAGATCACGGGCGTAGACAACTCCAGGTAGTCTAAAGAGAGCTGCTGAGCTCCACTGGCACTAGTACCAAACTGGCACAGTGCCTCACCTTTATCCTACGAAGATCTTTGACACCTCTATCCAGAGGAGGATAACAGTTTTCTTCATCCATTTATTTTCTTTATAAGTTTGTAATTTATTCTTTTCCTGTAACATTTTTCTTTTCCTCCTTTGATCATTACTCAAATTATTTTACACCTTACCTAAGATCACCTTTTACTTTGCTTCTCACTCTGCCAATGCAGAGTGCAAATTGCCAGATATTCCAGTATTATAAGTCCTTTGACTTCGTTTTTAAGCCTATAAAAGCATGATACATCTTAAATTGTATATACCAGGGCCATTAAGCCCTTACTATATGTTCCAACCTGGCACAGTGTCATTACCGTAGATGTTGGAAGATGCTCCTACCAGAGGAGTCGCGCCCTCTGGTTACCTTTTGAGGCCCTTTCGGGCTAAAGAACGAATCTAGCCATTTTTCATAGACTAAGGCAAATAACCTCGGCATATTAATCATAGTTTTTCTTTAACAATCATTACTTACTCTTGCATATGTCATTTCCTTTCCTTGTAATAACGAGCCCATGGCTCACGAGTAATGTAATTTGACGTAGAGTTAACTATCATGTATTTTTGACACTGCCACTTCGGCAGGTTTAATTTTTAGTGCCTCAACATGGCACAGCGCCGCCGCCCCAAGTATCGTGGCATCACATAAGACCACGAATACTTCGTTGTATTGCCTCTTCAAGGCAGACTAACTGCATTACTTTGTCTTACAAGATTTACTTATTATTAAGTGCATGAAATAGTTTAAGATTTGCTTGTAATAATCCACTAATCTTGATTTTATGTTGTTACGTTATTTATGAATATTTTTATGTTCAAACTTGGTTAAATGCAGCTGTAACGTAACTATCAGATATCTTAAAAACCAATTCCTAGCAGCACAATTTATTCTGCACTAAAGTAAATGTCATGAGTGATATTATATGCGCTATAATTGATTTTTCTGCAGAATTATTAATTTTTAGATAATAGTGTGACCCAAGGGCATATGAGGAGAGATTTAGCTTGTACAGTCGAGTTAACTATTGGTAGTCATTCCCACCCGATCTAAGGTGCGACTGTCAGCTTGGCTGGGGAGGTGCATCGAGGGTAACCTCTTCTAAGCCAACTCGCCCTTTAAGAATTACAGTAATGTGAAGTATAAGAATAAATATTTGACTTTCCTTGAATTCATAATAAGATTTATGCTCATTGTTTATTTTCAGTAGTACAGTAAAGGTTTTGAATAAAGGAAAGCTGTTGGCAATTATTCGCCCCTTTTGACATTTCTCTCACTCGCCCCCTTTGGGAAAGCTTTTAATCTTCCTTTGACTGAATGATCTGCCCCGAGGCCTTAATTCCTGGTTCTGTCCTTCGGAGATTAACTCTTGCCAGCGCTGGAGTGACTTGTGCCATGCCACCTGGGCATGAGTGACCACATGCAAGGGCCGCCTGGCCGCCAACTACACGTGCGAGCCCTCTATAGAAAACGGAGTACCAGTAAAGATGATAATTTTTTATTATTATTACCAAAACTGCTTTAAAAAACGAGAATGAGCACAATACATGAAAGTGGAAGACTATTAGAAGATGCCTCTTCAGTTAGGTAATCAAAAGAGGTATCGTTGGGATAAACTAATTTAGGAAAAGAGATTGCTGGTTCCGATTTTCATGAATAAGGCTTCCTACGTTTAGCATATGTGTTCAGAACCCCTTCAAAGTATTTCCAGTTTCTGGAGAGCAGACCCACAAATTCGTTGAACATTTCTTATTGAGCTTACTGAGAGTCAGCAAACCTCCCTCTCTGAGAATAAACAAACAGCAAACTCTGAAAGTTTGGTAAAAAAATGTGTACTAATTTGTGGGTGTCTTTTATTAGAATGTCCGCTAGGCCATGGCTCAAGCCTTGATATTCAAGAGATAGAGAGAGAGAGAGAGAGAGAGAGAGAGAGAGAGAGAGAGAGAGAGAGAGAGAGAGAGAGAAAACAATGCAGTGGAAAGCAGTTTCTCAAAAGGCAACAAAAGGAACACCAAATTGAGTTTATAATAGCAAGAAAATAATTCTGAAGATTTTATAAGGCGATCTACAAATTCGGGAGCGCACAGTCAGTCATTGCAGGATGTCACCTAAGCCAGGGTAGACAACGAAGAAGGATCTGAAAAAGAACAAAAGGAAAGGGAAGAGGAGGAGAAGTAAAAGTTCACGCAACTGGCGAACATTTTCTTGAGGGTAGATGAGGCATATATTGGGATTTAATAAGCCACTCTAATACAACGCTGAGAAAAGGTGACGATACAGTATAAGACGAAATAGACCTGGACGAACCTACTGGCAAGAAAATAAGCACAAGAAATTGCGGAAGACCGTAATTCGGGGCCTATAGCGTTGCCCAGTGTTTGGAAGCATTGTTCTATGGTCATCACCAGGAGTATGTCAGTTACAGGGGGCATCTATTGACCCAGCAACGGCACAGAGCAGCGGAACTGCGGCGGGAGTGCTCGACACTCGACAGTCGAACGGAGCAGTAGAGGAAAGGAGGGGACGCGCGTCGCGTGGCCCCTGCTGTGAATTAAGAGAGAATTCCTACTGAACAGCAGTATTCTTCCTAAAAGCTCCGATGAAAGATATATCTCGTAGAAAGTTTTTCCGCAGACAACTCGATTTACAGCAAAGTTTTATTGAAAGCAATAACTTATGGGTACCATCACACAAAAGAATAACTTGAACCAATTTCCTTTTCATTTGATAAAGTTCATCGCTAAATAAAAGTGCTTCCAACTAAAGTTTATGGTTAAAAAAATGTAAGAAGTTTTCCTTTAAACAGTAAGCATCACAAGGACATTATTCTTTGCGTCTTCTAACTCCACCTCGTTTCATTACCGCCACTACGAGAAGTTCGCAATTTATCAGCTGACTTAATATGACTCAAAATGATACTGTGATGCTGGCTCTTGTCGCGACAAGTTGCTCTTTACTTTATCATGACTTTTTATCACATCACCGTGATTCATATACAATCAGTAAGCTACAAACGTCCTTTAATATCCGATTCGCTCTACCTCGGAAATAATATATTTTCCGCGTGGGTTAATGCGTCCACTGTAGTCCTGAGTTCTTGTCCTTCGCTGGTTCGAGCCCACGGGACGACGAACTTATTATCAACTAAAAAATTCCCCTTCAGTAACATATATGAAAATGTATTATTTCCGAGGTAGAGCGAATTGGATATTAAAGGACGTTTGTAGCTTACTTTATCATATGTTAGACATGATGATTATGACTAACGCAAATTCATTCCCAATATAGATTTCAAGTTAGTAACTGGCTCAGTCGTCAATGACTAAAAAAATCATTTTCATTAAACATGTCCGCTCACGTTGCAATGATTCACATTCATTTGCACTTCGACAATTCACTGACCAATGATCTCACTCATGAATTAGGTTCAGGAAGAACAAAGAACGTCCTATCGATACATTTAAGATTGAGCATTAGTTCCTGCCATCTGAAGTTGAACCTAATTTTCTTGGTTTTAAAAAAAACTAAAGCGGATCGTTTTAAGATGCACAGGCATTTTGATCCTAAAATCTTGGTAAGTTTTTCGTCGAGACATTCACCCACGAAATGGGGGTCGAAGAACAGCAACAGCAACAATAAACGAATGGATACATCTACTTCTCATGGCATTTTCCCTCCACGAAACTACTCTCTCAGCCACTGCTTAGGTTAGGTTGGAATGTGCGGGCCATTGTGCAAAGTGCGAGCGAACGGAAGAGAGAGAGAGAGAGAGAGAGAGAGAGAGAGAGAGAGAGAGAGAGAGAGAGAGATACAAGGAGGGTGGGGGGTGGGGTTGGGGTTGCGGGAAGTGTGACAGATAACGGCGCCTCTCAGGATATTTCTTCATGTTCAAGTATTTCTTTGGATACTACGAAAATCCGGGTCGACCGACACTTGGTTTGCCTTTTTTTTGCGTGTTTTTTCTTTTTTTTAATTTGCCCCGGATATACCTTGATTTCATAAACGTTTAAATGATATAAGGAATCATGAATAAAAGCGAAGAAATAAATGGAAAATAAGTGTTTGTAAACATCAGTAAGGAATCAAAAGGGCTTATCGGTCGAACAAATTGTGTGGACACATGATAAAGCGAGCAGAGCTTGAAATGGATTGCAGAGGACAAGGAGAGAAAACCTCGCATTTCGTCAAGTAATTATTGTTCTTTCCGTTGCTTCATGAATAAAACACTAACGACTTCCAAAAGCTACTTTGCCTTTCAGTCCGTCTGAAAGCAATTCGCAACGTCTAGAGTCCCTGAGGCTGAGTGATTGATTGGTTTATCTATTCTGGCACTTCTCACAAGAAAGTCAGTGAGGATGGATCAAGTCACATTCAGACAGATCGGCTTCATCATCTTTCTTTCTCATTGCTGAATAAGCAACGGCTCTCTGTGCGCTCTTCTCTTCAAGATGATGATGGGTCAGAAGGTCTCTCATCACAAGTGCTGTGGAGGGATGGACATCAACCCCAACTGAGAGAGAGAGAGAGAGAGAGAGAGAGAGAGAGAGAGAGAGAGAGAGAGAGAGGGTGTATAGTTTGAGTTCATGCTCATGATCCTTCCACGCTTATTCATGTTTATCCGTGTCCTCTCACACTGTGCCTTATTCTTTAATAAGAAATAGACAAACTAAATAAAAGGAAATAAAAGCTTACAAAGCACACCACCGCCATTACAGTGAGATAACCAAACCATCTCCGTGACAGATCCCAAACTGCAACTGCATTAGGTACGTTTGTATGTCGCTGTGTTTCATTTCATTCTGATACCAAAATTGCGAGTCTTGCACAAGTGTCTTATCCGGCTGCAAGATCTGCTGGCTGTTGCACATGTCAAGTTATTCGGTACATTTTCGATATATATTATCATAATTGTTGTTATCAACGTCTTAGAAAAGCAGTATGACCAAACCCGCTCATTCAAGCTTAAGATACGCGTACACTCACGTTGCCACAGTTACAATTCTAAGTGTAAATTACTCACTAACATTAACATTCTCTTTATAATTATGAACATTCTCTTTATATATATATATATATATATATATATATATATATATATATATATATATATATATATATATATATATATATATATATATTATACACACACATGTATATGTATGTATATGTATATATAAATATATATATATGTATATATAATATATATATATATATATATATATATATATATATATATATATATATCTAAATGAAAGGCAATCTTCTTATAAAACTTCTTACATCCTTGACAAACAACGCCTCGTTTACACTGAGCTCTGAACACTTTTATGTTAGAAAAAGAAGTGCAGAAGTGCCTCGAGAGGACCAGCTGAAATATTTCTGTTCTTGAGTCAGTGTGCGCAAATACAAGGGAGCCAGAAATAAGGCTGAGAAGAAAGGGCTGTCTGTCCTTAGAATGACTGACTGGGATGCACTGGGAGGCTGCAGTCTCTCTCTCTCTCTCTCTCTCTCTCTCTCTCTCACACACACAAGCCATGTTGTCTTTCAAGCACTTGCTGTTTTTTTCTAATAGCCTTTCTTTAAAAGCAAATGAGCCTGTGGTATATGAAAAATTCAAATACTACACATTTTAAATATAGATTTGCAATCATTTACTATTATATATATATATATATATATATATACATGTATATATATATATATATATATATATATATATATATATATATATATATATATATATATATATATATACTCACTCATGCTGGCATTATACTCAGATTCTATGGATAAAACTCTTTATACATGCACACATATTATATATACATGTACTGTATGTATTTACGTCCTTAACCTAATGTACCTCACCACAGAGCCAGTGGTCGTCGAAAGGAGAGAAGTGGGATTTTCAGAGGCCGCATAATCCGAGGCATGTGTGGGCAAACTAACCGGCCATTATGCAATCAACTGACAAAGTTAATTAAAGGAGAGCGTATTGGATAATTGGACGGTAGGGAGAAATGTCAAGAGGACGTGCAAGAACGGGAAGAAGCCGTATATTCGTGCTACAAGAGAGAGAGAGAGAGAGAGAGAGAGAGAGAGAGAGAGAGAGAGAAAGAGAGAACAGGATAAGAACAATTTAAAGGGGGAGACTTGAACAGAAACGGATAGAAGTGAACATATGAACATACAAATAAGCGAGAGAATTAAGGAGAGGGAAAATAGCAATAGGTGACGACAGATGAAATATAGAATATGAGCGAAAGTAAAAAAAGACTCCCAAGTCCCGTCTTGTCGTCTCCGTCTTTCCTGACAGGGAACAACGACACAGCCTGGCTCCGTCACCCGGCGACAGCAGCAACAAGCGACTCCTTTGTGCCCAGAGAGAAAATTCTGCTTTTGCATTCCATCTGAATAGCATCATGGCTCCTTGTGCGGTTTTGGGGTAAAGCTAATTGTGTTCATTGAGCATCAAAACAGCTATCACATAGCATTCGTGGATATCGTAGCATTCATCGTGTAGATTCCCTCATGGATGTCAGAGCAACCAACACATAGCGCTCGTTTATACAACATAGCATGCGTCCTCTAACCGTCGTGCATACAACATTCATCATAACCACCGGGTTCATCAGATATCCTTAATATAACCTTTGTGGACATAACCTCTCAGAAAGACTTCGTGGTACTCATGTCAGCCTTCATACAAACTTGGTGGATGTTGCTGAAACATTTCTCACGGACATCAACGCACTGGCTCAGGAGCTTATTCAGGCGAAAGACGTGGCTGATCGTGGGGGACATTGTATGCTTTCCTTGCAACCGGAAGTTTTCACAGAGTCCCTGCTCCCTTCTGCTCAGTCAAGGCTTCTCATTACGGAACTGCCTTCACTCTCCTGCTTGCCCTTTTTTTATGCCATTTCTCCTATCGCTTCCGTATTGTATAAATACATGCTGATATGTCTGTTTCCTAACCATACTTATGACCTAAAGGAGAACAGGCCTATATGTATTTATTTACATATTATACATAATCATATGGATTTATATTTTATGTATATGTGATGGTCTATCACTCTTTTGATACATCATACTTTGACACAGATACATATCACATTCATAGCGAATTCACTTCTTGAAAATAATTTACAACAAATGTTATTGTATCTGACTAAGTGTATTACCCCACTGCCGCCCAAGTTCCAGCCCAGAAAGATTTGCCTTCCATTTGTGGTCAAGCCAGGATCATTTGCCATGTACTGTATAACTCTGCTTGAAATACGGTGAGCATCATTCAAAAAATAAGTCGTAACCTTACAAGATATTAGGGGTGACCATTTATATAAAACTTCAGAATTCTTCACAACCATATATTTCTACGCAATGATAAAATAAAACCTGTGTTCTCCAGCGTTCATTCAGAAGTGTTCACGATAGCCCTCTTGTTGGTTACCAACAAGTTTTAGTACACTCACACACACACACACTCACACGCAAATACACACACATATATATATTATATGTATATGTATATATATACATATATATATATATATATATATATATATATATATATAATATATATATATACATATATATATGTATAAATACATACATACATACATATATATATACATATATAAAATTATATATATATATATATAATGATTGTTGTAGAGTAACGTATAGGTCACACAGTAAAGGGTAAGTAGGTATATAATCACTCCAAAATTCAGCTGGCAAAAATTGGATAAATATGAATTTCGATTATATGAAAAACGAACACACTCAGGTTTCTAAACAACAATTAAACTGTGGAACAGCAGGGCAAGAGAATAACTGTATCTGCCCATGGATAACAGAACTGTCTGGTATAAGCCGGGAATAAATTTTCAAGGACAGTTTCATACCACCTAACTGAAGACGATGGTACTTAGTAATGATGTTTGGAGTTTAAGTGGCATCTTCTTTCACCAGCATTGGAAATCCACGTAGTCGAAACTTTCATCAAAGATTTAAACCTCAGGATATAATCTACGTTAACAAATCAACTATGAATAACATTCAATGATTTTGTTGAAATGGAAGGACAGAAATAAAGATGATAACGAAATGGACTCGATCTAAGCCCTCTCTGCCAAACAACTGATCCCAACACACTTTGGACTGTAAAGTGGTGCAGCCTAGCAATTTAGGATGACCAGTTGTGGTAGCAGTTGCCTATCGGTGCAGAAACAAGCTGCTTTGTCTCATAGGAGCTTGTCAACTTCGTTTTGCAATCTCGACGAGTGTCGACGTTCGGTGGGTGAGAGCAGTAAAGTACCACTATTTTCATGTCACTCAGGAATCTTTCAGGGAGAAGGAAGGCGTGCCCAAAGAGACTGGCACTCCCTGCGCGGTACAGGCAGTCTTTCCTGGTATGACTGTGTCTTAGCTTCAGTGGCGTAACTAAAGCTACGTTGGGGGTGGGGTGAGGATGGCGCGGGCGTTCCTCCCCAGGCGCCACTGTCATGTTTTGAGCAGGTCTGGTCTGGCGTAATTTTAGATTTTCTAGCTTATTTCTGCTGATCGGAACACTGAACAGCGATTTATCGACTCTGCTGTTGGACAGTAAGCGATTTTTGACAACGGCAACCCTGTCTATACAAATTAGTGAGATGTTAAGGCTAAAAATGTGCGTTTAATTTCCACCACTTTAGTACTTTTTAGGACGGAAATGGGGCGGCACTTTCAGAGTCCGCCCCGGGCACCACTAATGCTAGTTACGCCACTGCTTAGCCTCACTTAAGTGATCAACTGTCCGTGGCTCTTGTATGCAAGCCTGAATGGTGATGTCCTTTTGGCTTATGTGACTGCATAGGCGTACGGGACCCATCGCATCTGTGGCCACTGAACTCGCTCTGCCCGAAATATATTTTGCCTGTAAATCTAACCAATTATATATATATATATATATATATATATATATATATATATATATATATATATATATATATATATATATATATACACTATATATACACACACATATATATATATATATATATATATATATATATATATATATATATATACACTATATATACACACACACATATATATATATATATATATATATATATATATATATATATATATATATATATATATATATATATATATATATATATATATATATATGTATATGTATATATATATATATTAATATATATACTGTATATATATATATATATATATATATATATATATATATATATATATATATATATATATATATATATATATGTGTGTGTGTGTGTGTGTGTGTGTGTGTGTGTGAAGGAAGAAACCACACTTCATGAAGACACTGCACATTTATTCTACGCACCATGGAAAAGAAGGTTAACTGCTAAATTTCACCCACATTTACAAGTATTACATAAAGCCTACTGTATAAAATTGAACTGAGTAATTGATATGGGTTATACTTTTTATTTAAATAAATAATAGCTGTTACTGAAATAAATTGCAATGGTTGAATGGTATAAACATAGTAATTATTAAGAATTGCAGTAAATTATAGTTCACCTTCATACTAAATTAAAACATGATTAGAAAAATAAAGTGCTTCTTTTCCTATCCATAATAAAGTTATGTTTAAGGCTTACAAAAAAAATCGTGTTAGAAAAAATATTTTTCACGTCTCTTTCTGCTTCCAAAAACATCTATAATGTTGTCCATATCTTCTTCAATCACTCTATTAGCATATTCTCTTTCTATGTTGATAAGTGCTAGGCAGCTAACTCTTGCTTGACTCACGGTGCTGCGAAGGTAGGATTTCAGCCTAGGAAGTCCACTGAAAGACTCCCTGCTGAACATGAAG
This sequence comes from Macrobrachium rosenbergii, assembly GCF_040412425.1. Lineage (NCBI taxonomy): Eukaryota > Metazoa > Arthropoda > Malacostraca > Decapoda > Palaemonidae > Macrobrachium > Macrobrachium rosenbergii. The sequence continues at coordinate 21,698,168 of NC_089798.1, forward strand.
TAGCAGGGACGGCAGCCAAAATAGATACAAACTTCATGAACCCGGGTACCATTTCTGACAGTTCATTTTCGTGTAGAAACTGGACAACATCTGCTGCTGTCTTAAGGAAGATTCCTTGTCGCTTTTGCTTAAACTTAAGGAAAAATCTCTGTTCTGCTTCCATCAGATCCCTGTCCAGGCCATAAAAGTTTGCAACTAGTTCATAGTCACTTTGTGATGGTGAATCACTTATTGCAATGGCACCAAGAGCACACAGAATATCTTGGTCATTACTCTTGAAATGAACTTCCGGTTCTGACTGGACCTTGTCAACTGAACTGTAATAAGTGTTGACACGATGATGCTGTACTGGTGTCAGTGGTTGTGCATCCATCCCTGTCAATTCGCCTACAAGGGCTTGCAATCGACGAGATGGTGTTCTTCGAGGCATCTGTGCATCACAGAAGTTGAATCTTGTGTTTTCAATCCAAGATTTTATGTTTTGGCTGATATGGTCAGCCCTTTGCCAGATCTTGTCAAAGCTATCATCATTAAGACATTCTCCCAATGTCCTGATGGTAAAATCTGCATTTCGGCGAGCAGTAATGACATTCATATTTTTGGACTGTAAGCATCTGCTCAGACTGTTGGTGTTTGAAAGTATGACTTTGAGGATACAGAGTCAGATTATGTCTTGGGATCTTTGTCATTTGCTAGTTGAATGAGAGCTTTTACAATTCTCTCAGTTTGCTCGTGAACACTTTTCACTGCTTCCCACCTGCATGACCATCGTGTGATACTTAACGATTTTAAAGTGAGTTGTAAATGCTCATGCGCAACTTTGATGTCTCCAAAGAAAGCATGTCGTTTTGGGCTAGCTTCAAGAAATGTAGGCTATATAAACCAAAAAAAAGAACAGTTTTGGCATTTCGTTTTTTAAGGGAAAAGTAAAATTCCATACATGAAAAGAAAAAACACTCATGGACTGGATTTAACTCACGAATAGCCCTACTACACTGGCTACCCTGCCCGAAAAATTTGTGTCTGCCCAAATCTTGGGGGGTTGCAGCACCCCCAGATCCCCGGCTCATACGCCTATGTGTGACTGGCCTGCTATGTCATGAGGTCGCCAGGTTTAACCACCAGCACGGAAGAGGTTTCCTTTCCAGTCTTACGAGGTGGCTGATATTTTACACTGAACCACCACTAGTCATTTCTGTGCGACGTTGTTAAGTGTTTGGTCCTGTTTGTTGCAAAATCCCTTTGTGCTCCCTCTCTGCCTTTAGAGACTGAAGGTAACCTCATCTGTTCTGAGAAAAGCATCTCTGAACTTATTCGTAACACACACACACACCCACATACATACACACACACACAGAGCTATGAAGATTGTTGTAATCATTGACTTCCTATTTCGTTTATTTTCAGTTCTGGATCACCTCATCCGTCATAATATATATATATAGTATATATATATATATATATATATATATATATATATATATATATATATATATATATATATATATATATATATATATAGATACACACACACATAATATATATATATATATAAATATATATATATATGTATATATACACACATACACACATGCATATATATATTATATATATGTATATATATATATACACACACACACATACACACACACACACACACACACACACACATATATATATATATATATATATATATATATATATATATATATATTTTTTTTTTTATGTATTTCCTGGATTTCTAGATTCGTAAGATGCTTTACTGGCCGGCAACAGATCTTTCTTTAATTTGGCCTTGGAAATCTGACGTTACGTTAAGGGAAATAATGAAAAGAAAAGAAAAATGGTGGTGATTCAATGAGCTTAGGGCTCTGCTTCATGAGGGAATGTTATGTAAACACTTTGGTTAAGTTAAGTGATTATATTTACCGAAAAGAATCAAAAGGAAAATAATTAAATGAATTATTAGGAGGCTTGCAATGCCTGAAGATCTTCTTACTGGAGTCTTCAATGATGGCAAGGCACAGTCCAAGATGAGTCCACAGCAAAGTCCCTCTGCAATAGAAAGTTAAACATTACACGCCAGTAAAGGAAAATATAAAACATACAATAACTTTTGGCTGCACTGATGGTGCCAAGGACTTGAGGAATGAATGGACACTTTACACTGGAACACAGAACATTGGCAATGGCACTGGATAAAATGGCACAAGGACAAATTGGAATACTGGCACTCAATAAGCACTTCTAATGGCAAACTGTCGTGACTGAAAGGTCTTCACTCGTACTTTACCTTAGGGGAAGCGGGTCTCAGACGAATACTGACGAGGGACAATCACACAAATGGCATGGCACACTAATCACTTGGACAGTCCGTTCCGAGGACGACTGTGGAATCGGAGTCGAGTCTGGAGTTGGTTGTGGACATGGGGGTAGGGGGGAGAGAAGGGGCCTCTCAGCACCTCTCACGCGCGTATGACTGCTCTGGCTAACTGCAAAGATCTCTCCTATCCAAGCTCCTTTTAAGGCAACTGTCAAGGGTAGGGGCCCCAATGTCGGGCCCGTGTGATGACTGGGCTGAATATGTGTCATTTTCCAGGTGTTCCAACCATCTACTTGTAATTCGCTAGGTATCCTGTGGAAAGACAATTCAGCCAGCTCAATCTGCTTTTAGAATGGTTGTTTTAAGCAGCTTAGTTGGACTAAGCTGCTTAAGGGAGCGACACTCAGCCTCTCATCCTTGCCCCCTTGTGACCGTGCCATCTAAATATCTGTTTCAGGTAAAGGAAGGGGACAAATTGAAATGTTGATAACTTTTAGTGTGTTGATATCTAGGTCAACTGGGATTGGCTATGCAGCGACAATTCTACTTTCGATAAACTAAGGGCAAACTAAGGGTCAGCTGTGCAGCTACTTCTTGTAACTTATAATAATATATATATATATACATATATACAGTGGTACCTCGGTTAATGAACAGCCCTGTTCACGAACAAATCGAGTTATGAACCGGGTGTCCGTAAATTTTGTGTTGTGGTTCGCAAACTGTGCTTTAGGCCACGAACTCACAAACCCAAAGGGTCCATTGAAAATGCCCTAGTTTTTTTAGTGGAGGATTGAGCACCATCATAAGTGTAGCAGTCAATGAAATGCAGAGAGAGAATGCAGAGAGAGAGAGAGAGAGAGAGAGAGAGAGAGAATATTGCCCAGTTAGGTCGTTACACCAATATATTGATTTGCAAAAGTCGAATAATAGTTGTATTGAGAATAATGATAATATTGATAAAACTGTTGTTTTACTGTATCTAATCATATTGCATGCATTATGCCTAAAACAAGGTCAGACAGGGTCATAATCTCTTTCTACATCTGTCTTAAGAACAATGTCATATCATCTTATGTCTCCAAGATTCTCCGGTAGTAATGACCAGCACTGAGTCAGCGCATTCTTTCCCTCTCTTCGACTCCTCTCACTGTATCTATCCTCAAATTCCGAGAACTAGACTGTATTTGCAAATTTAACGAAAGCATTTTAGCAAAAGCTATGGTCATGAAATGGAGTTTCTCACACCCCATAAAAATGGAAGTCTTAACTAGAGAAAACTCAGAATCACAATCAATCGAATTAATGATTCTAGACCAATCAATACTAGTGACTAACACCCCGGTCACCAAACAAAATCAAAAGGTCATGGTTATTCTAGACCAAAATAAATGTCATATAGTATGTTAAAGAAACACCACTTCCAATATATTCGTCCTCACAGGACTCAACCAGAATTCCTGTTAAAAGAAACATATGGAATGTGATGAATATTTAAATAAAGACAAAATCCATGAAGGAAAGAGAAACAATGGAGTGCTGTGAGGCCTTTCAACATGTCCTTTACTTACTAGACTGAAAAAATATAAAAATAAGTTCACAAAGAAAGCTCATATGAATATATATATATATATATATATATATATATATATATATATATATATATATATATATATATATATATATATATATATATATATATATATATATATATATATATATATATATATATATATATATATATATATTATAATATGATTTTTGAGATGCTTTTTCTTTCTTACAGGTGACATATGTGTTATGAATTTTATGTGATTTTCCTTTCAGCTGTTTCATTTGTGAGGTGTATTGAGGTGACTTTGTAATGTATGTAAGGTTGTGCAATGCTTATAAATGTTGTATATTCATTTATGTTTATAACATGCCGTGTTCATCTGAGTTAAAGTTTTAATCCTGCAGAAAGAGCTAAACTGAGAACCAGTTCAAGTATCCATTTCCTGTTTGCTGTATGTGTCCACTGAGGATACGAGAGGAGATATAAGATCTGACAAGGAATTGACAGGGTTTTTTTCCGCAGATTGCTCGCAAATGGACTTTTGTGTACACAGGTGCCCAACCAGAATGGGAAATGCCAATCATTTTGATAAGAGCCCAGGCATGTTTTCTTCTAAACCTTAGAATACTGTATATACTCAGTATTCGTGTATTCTGTTTGTAGAAGAAGGTGTTCTAGGTATTCTGGGGGGTATTCTAGAATGTAGATGAAGGGGCTCAGGTTATTCTAAGATTTGAAGTGGCTAATTGGCAACTTAGGCTTGAAGATAAAAGGAAGATTGCTGAACTAAAAGAATTAGTCTGTAAAGGGGTCTCAAAGACACAGGAAGTCCCTCTCCCTCTCACTTCCTCTCTCAATTCATATTAGGGTGTACACTGGTTGCTCCCCTGAATATATAAGTTTTGTAAAACTCTTCCACGAAGTGTAATATTTTTGTGAATGGTTCCAAAATATTTGTGTTCTTCAACCATTGTAAGAGTGTTTTATATATTACAAAAGGAGTAAGGTAATGCGCTTATTTGCTTGTATTGTAATTATGTTGAAAACTGAAGTGTTGTCTTTGAGGAAGTTTTAGAAAGACATGAGTTTAGCTTTTTTAAAAATGAAGGTAATCTTTTGAAAGATTGATATAATCTTTAAACATGTTTTGTCTTAGTGAAATTACTGTTGGTATATTTTATTTCTGCATATTACTTTTTTATATGCCCGCATTTTCATATTATTATCATGTGCTTGTGTTTACAATTTCACAGTGTTACCCAAAGTTTTGTGTTGGTGTTTACTTAGCGTTTTGTTGGTGTTACTTTGCATTATTGAGATTTTAGTAAATACCTGTGCTGATTCAAAAATTAATATTTTATAGTGAACGCTTGGGTTGATTGCACTTGTTCAGATTTATATCTAAAACTTGAGTGAGAGTTAATGGTTTGAATTTTACTTGATTAAATTGATTTCATGATAAATTAAAGTCTTGTGAATTAATCTTTGTTAAGAAATACTTAAATTTTACACTGTTGTCAAGTGAAAGTAAATCTTTTTGAGATTGTGAATTCTAATTATAACTTTTGAATTTAGAAATAAATTTGTCGGTCTAAAGTTTTAAAAGCACAGCGTTTCATTTTGACCACTAGTGATTAGAGATATCTAGTTCTCCTTTATCAAAGTGAAGTAGAACCAGGAAAACAATTATATTATTTGATGGAGTGATGCCCTTTTTCCCCTAGTCTGTTTATAACATATCAGTTGCTACCTCACCCATAACTTGATAAATTTAGATTGATTTTTCAAGTGTTAAGCAAGTTTTAAGGGATCACTGTACCTTTAGAGTATTCAGTCTTAATATTTTTGTTATGAAGTTTCCGGTACCTGGCTGAAGTGAGGTAAACTTTTTGGTCTTGATATTTGTGTAATAACCAGGTACTTGATTATTTCATGACAATATATTATATATATATGTATATATATATATATATATATATATATATATATATATATATATATATATATATATATGTGTGTGTGTGTGTGTGTGTGTGTGTGTGTGTGGAGTGTGTGTGTATGTGTGTGTTTGTGTAAACATTCTTGGTATAAAGGACCTCAAAGAACTGATGACAGCTGAGACTGAGTGTCGAGAAAGCTGTAGAGACAGACAACCAAATGGGTGAGCCAGAGTACAGGAATTCAGGGATGGATTTGGAAAAGGCAAGACCGAAACAGCAGAGGCTGCACCCTGAGCCGAAGTCGAGTGTGAGAAACAAGTTCTCTGAGTTAACGCCTAAGAAAAGCATATCAACCAATGGGCAAGCTGCATAAGATCTGAAAAAAAAAGACTGAAAATGCAGACGTAAGTAAGATTATACGTAAGTCTAGTATGATGTCTATTTTTATAGTCTTGAATTTTGGCCTGGGCAGATGCCTTTATCATTTATTCTCCTTTTGGGCGAATTCGATATTAAATGATATTTGTCCCTGGATAGTCGCGTATACACACAAACTCACTCACACATACACACACACACACATCAGAAAACAGGCAATACCGAAGTCAGCGCAGGTGAAACATCCTTCATATTCCGAGAGTTAAAGTTCATAAAGGGCCAAACACGTCATGTTATGAAAGCAGTAATCCAGTTCATTAATGATTATGCAGTTTTGCAGCATGAAAAGAAATAGGTGAAGTATTTTATATCTTAGAGGAAATTACACAACGAAATGCATAGACCCGGGAATGAATCAAATCCAATTCATAAACAACAGGAGAACTTTCACTAGAACATTGCCAAGTGTAATAATCTCCACTTTCAAAATCTGTTAGACTAAGCATAGGAAATTTTTAATGACAGCCTACTTATGAGTGACAAAATGAAATGTAAAAATGCTGAATCTACAAAGAACGCAAAACCTTTCGATAATACGAAAATTGTAATCCAGACTTCTTCTTTTTCTTCCTCTTCTTCAGCATCCTCTGTAAGGGTTTACATCAACGGCATCCGACAAGAAATGGTTCCCGTCGCAATTGCAGAGGCAGCAGTTGAAGGGTAGCCTATTCGCGTCGGCATCCGGTGACATTAGTCAAGACTGCGAAGATATTTTCGTGAATCATATTCCCACCACATTTTCTAAATGTCTCAAATTTTCTATGAGGAAGTGCGCAGGGTAATAATTGTCACAAGTTGATTTATATAAATAACAATTCTAAGTTAAGTTTTATCATAATATCGTATGAATGGGAAATACAAAATACAGATATACACCTCTCTCCCTCTCTCTATTTTTAGACGATAAATTGCCCAACTTGATCTCCCCTCGACTCCGGATGCAGAGAGCCATATGCTTACGTGCTCTCGCCATATTTCTAAAGATAAAAGAGGAAGGAAATCTGAGCGTAGGGTTGCGGGACATTCAGTGCTGTCAGGTGTGTGGGAGCAAAGGAAAGTGTGTGAAAAATGGGTCTGGCTGTTCACAGTAGGTCGAGGCATAAAATAATGGCCCTGGGTGGAAGAGGCCCTCACTTTAGATTACAATGCACAGTACTCACATGTAGTGGTATACCCGCTTTGGGTTGCTTTTTCATACACACACACACAGGCATGCATACACCCATATTATATATGTATGCATATATATATATGTATATATATATAGATAGATAGATAGATAGATACACACACACACACACACACTTATATATATATATATATATATATATATATATATATATATATATATATATATATATATATATATATATGCAACGAGGACACCTATTTCCAAGCCAACTCTCCTTTTAAGAATATCATTTTAAAAAGATGTTAACGTAAAATCATTTCATATCATTGTCAAGCTTAACAGTCTGTCGTGGAGAATTTGCTCCTCCTACCAAGCTCTTGTTATTCTTCCCTTTGGCAGTCTTTTCATTTCCTTCCTAGACCATGTGACTGTGCTAAAACTCCTTTCTAGGTCACTTTGCCACCCTTGGAGACAAGCCTCAATCGTACAATCATCCCATGCACTACTTCAGGGAGTTCCGGAGTCCACGCCACAGGAGGCACTAGTGTTGGGTGATCACGTGACACGAAATCACCCATGCATGCCCAGCATGTGGTCACCTAAGTGAACCACGAGGCCAAGGAGGCATGATAGAAAATGAATGACTCCTGAAAGAATGGGAAATTAATCTGGATGAAGGGATAAAAGGACCTATGCATGCCTCTCGTCAGAGACACACCAGAAGCAGAACTAACACCTACAGCCCCTTGAGCTCCACTCCCTAAGAGCCATTTCCCAAACCACGTGGCTGACTTCCAGTTCAGTATATTTCCAGTGCCAATTCCCTTCATACCACCCACCCATCATTGGCGCATCTATGAGGACCCATCTCTCTGACACAAGGTAAAGTGCCAGGAATTTGAGTTTTACAAGTCATGTAGTCCTTTTTCTTTTGCCATTCCATTTTCCGAGTTTCCAACAGAATTCTCGTACAGACTGGACTTTGTTATTATTTATGATCATTATTGAAATCAACAGTGTATTACCCAAGGATCTGTTGGCACCATCAGTGCATCCTTGAGCCCTTAATTGCACTAATTTCGTCTGTTAATCGCATGCATTCGACACTGCAGGTGGAGTTTTTATTATGTGGATCCTTTTGCTTCGATTGTGCTTTCATTGCCGTGGTAAACCTACTGCAAATCGACTCACGGTGCCCTTGAAGTGAAATTCCTGCCATCCAGTTATTATCTGTTCATCTTAATTTAGTGCTCCTACAGGACACCATTTACCTGTCCTAATTATTCCCATCTTCTGATTTGTGTTGTTATAAATATATGTGATTCTAGTTATCCTAAGAGTTTACCTAAAGTTCCCCTTTCTAGTAAAGCCCTCATCTCATAATCCTTTCTTCTATATTCTACCAACGCTGGAATTCGAATCAGATTGCATCATCCCTTGTGGTGAATCCCTTTCCCTGGTTTAGAATATGTGTATATATATATATATATATATATATATATATATATATATTTATATATATATATATATATATATATATATATATATATATATATTTACTGTTAAGTGGGTCATTTGGCTAATGAGTTTAATTATTAGTTACTTGGATTTATTTTGCCTTGCTTTACCTAAGACCCATGTAATTCTGTCAGTTAAGACTAAAATTAACTCTAAAGGTTAGATATTGAATAGATTAGGTCGCCAGTTAACACTAGTTAACAAAGAATAAAGGTTTATCCATAACCACATGAATGAGTTCAGCAAACTTACTGGAACACTAGTTTCAACAAAAAAAAAAAAAACGTGAAATAGAATGAAATTGGTTATTTACAGGGGTTAACAGCAGCTCAGCATATTAGTCCGACTTGGGTCAAATCTCACTGCTGCACAGAATGAACGCAACAGTTTTAGGTGCCTCTCAGAGGCTTTATCAGGAATCTACTGCAAGGTCGAATTAAGGCTTCTTGGTACTAATGATGCAGACTCTTCTCCAAGAAAGAGGATGTCGTGCATGCCCAAGGCGTACACAATTCTGGGAAAAGATGTGTCCAGATAACAATCTTGCATTACAGAAACTCTCACTTGTCATTGCTTAATCACAAGGGGATGATTTCTTAAGTTACGAATAATACTTACCGCTAGGGTAGCTAATGCAGTGATTCGTTGCATGAGATTCCTTGGTCCGTTGGAATAACAATTTTCTCCTCGCTTTGAACAAAGGCGAGAAAACATGGGATGCTTGGAAGACAACACGGGCATGGCCTTGTCCCGTGGTAGCTGCGTCTAGAGTCTTGATGCTGGGGCAGTTTCTCGCATACTTGCTTCAAACTCCGCCTAGCCAGGGCTTGACCTGAAATGACAATAGTCTCGCCAGTACACAGAGTAGAGGAAATGGGGTTCTAAGAACAGAATAACTAAGGTCTAGCCTAGCAAAACTATATCCATCTATGACCCTCTAACTAAAGTCTTGGCCGTTGGCCGGGAGTGTACTTATTTTGAAAACAACCCCTTGGCTTCCCGTTTGCCTTTTCTCATGTGAGAAATCTATATTCTTCCTAGCTTTAAATAAATAATTAATTCTATTCTTCAAAGAGGCAAGAAAAGAGGTCGAACAGTGAATATATACAATAATATATATACATATACATATACACACACACACACACACACACACACATATATATATATATATATATATATATATATATATATATATATATATATATATATATATATATATATATATATATTTACGTTTTTCCGTGGTTTTAGTTTGAAATATGCTCTGTGAGACAGGTAGCAACAATTTAAGGTAATTTAGCCTTGTGATTCTGACTTCGTGGGTGGGAAAACGTAAAGAGGAAAACAAAGGAGAATTTCATATGAGCATAGGGCTCTGGTTACTGAGGGAAATATTACGTAAAACACGTGGGCACATTTAAAGTAGTGTATTTACATAAATGACATTAGTACGGGAAAGAGGAACTCAGTAGATTGAATGAAACTGGGGAATTCCAGCCACAGTCCGAGAAGCTTCCACGATAGGATCCCTCTGAAATGAGAGATATGCACATTATACGCCAGTAATGAAAACAGACAAAAGAATAATGAATTCGAAGCTGCACTGAGGGTGCCAAAGGAGTAATAAAGAATTAATACTGCCGATGCAAGAGGCGCACGGACATTAGACAAGGGAGATTTCTGGCTTTCTCTTTAAGAAAATATTACGAGACAAAAAGCGTGACTGAAATGGGGCTCTTCCAGGGCACTTTACCTTAGCAGATTTTCCGAGGCGCGTAGAAGGCAGTCCGTGGATGACTTGCGATTTCGAGGATGAGTTTCTTCCACGTGGTGAGATGCAAGGGCTTCCGTAAAGGGCAAGGCGATGGGGACTCCTCGAAACTCCAAGCAATGGCGTGTGGGCTCGAGGAATACGGTCGAATGGGGCACGAGGAGAAGTATACTTTGGAAAGGGCCACGTGGTTAGGATGCAAGGGCATCGATGGGGCCAGGTGTTGAGGGACGTCTTCATTCCATATCTTCCAGCCCGCGTGTGTGTCAAGACCTCGTGGGCTTTTGGTTTTATCCCCTCCTATGGGGCAGGGGTGCGCCCAACACAGATGCTTTGACTCATTGCACCTGCTGCCCGCAGGGGAGGTTTTGGCCTGTAGGAGAAACACCTAAGCCAGATTACTTTTGCCTCGAAGGAAAGATCTTTATCAAAAATGGGAGCGCCTTTAATCTTTTAAACCCCTGTTTTTAAGTCGATAGACAGATGGTCTATCGATCAGCCAGCTGGCAGTAAATGAAACACAACAGAACAACCAACAACAACAAAGGAGGGGGAGGGGAGGCATTTGCTAGCGAATTCTTGCTAATCATAATACCTCCCCATACAAGATGATGTACATACCTCCTTCGGGTGTGTACATCGATATTCAAGAATGAGCGGCAAATGCTTTACATTACTCTACATTCTACCTTGCAATGAACTTTACTCCTTAGGGTTTTATGAAGCTGTGACATTACTTTTAATAACACATTGGGACAATTTTCGTTAACAGAACGCAAAGTGATTTAAACACTTGCAAAAGAATAATTACTTTAGATTTGGTTACCCACTGGTAACTTTATAAAGTGACTCGAACAATTGTGAATTAATTAAGATTATAGGACCACGTATATGAGGCTATGGCCAACAAATGAAAAGAAATGGTTATTGTTCAAGAATTAAAATACACGGTTACTTAATTTTAGATAAAATGCATGCGGTTAGTACAATCTGCCTTGAAGAGGCTGTGTAAATGAAAAACAGCGTTTATTTTTGTAAATGACATCCCCTTTTACGCGATACTGTAATGACTATACAAATTCGCATTGATAATTTATCTTCGTTTTAACGTGCTTTGCTCAGCTATCGTTCAACGCGAGCTGAGGATGACCCACACACTGGGAATTTGACAGTCGTGTGCGGGCGAGAGTATTCATGCGAGGTTTTAATTCGCTAACCTTAAACTACGCTAATTTTATCGTCCACTGCCTACTCAATGTTATGACGGGGCGAGCAGACAAAAGATGTGGGTAGGACAAACAGAGATCTTGGAAGGAAATGGAAGGGGGAAAAGGGATAATAATAACAAAAGGAAAATTACCAAGACGTTATGAATGAAACTTGACCGCATATGAAAGGCGGGACACGTCCCTCAGAGCTTACAAAGGGCATTTAAATCACAAGGGCAAGAGTTTATGACTCGCGATTCATTAAAATAAAGATAACTAAATGACTAAAAGAAAGTAAATGATATTGGCAGAAGAGCTAAGGGAAAAAGAGTGAGGGTTTTATTGTGTTAGGCGGAATTTATCGTCCTACGCCTTATAAATTACGGCCCGGACTATCACTTCAGTCCCAGGGCGAGAAAGTGCACCCGAAGGGCGCGACTCCTTCAGGAAGGGCTGACACGCACGCCTGGTGCCAAGGTATGGGCGCAAGGGCGTGCCACTTCTCACTCTGTTATTCTTAATGATTTATACATTGTGTGGGGAATGGTATCCCGTATTTAATTGCCTCTTGTGGGGATAATTTAAGGGAAGATTAGTAGAGGATGATAAGAGATAGCAGTTCCTGAGGAACGGAAGAAGATAGAGGAGGGTCTGACATCCCCTTCTGGAATAGGGGTGCCAAGACCTTCGAAAATGAAATGGTGGCACAGGTGCCATGGGGAGCTCTAGAGCTCTTTGTAAATTACCTGGAATGTCCCACGCCCGTGGTAATTTCACCTCGAGCCTTTCTTAATGGGACAGTCGTCCTCGGCCGGGAAGCGGAGGGCCCGCGACCGAGGGCGGCACGGAGTACCACCTGGGCCTGCTGATGCGACAGCTGACGCAGGAGTGTTCCGTGCGGGTTCTACCATGATCCGTCGCGGCTCTTGTAGTTCATCGGCCAAGTGAGATATGGCAGAATCCTGACTTGCAATTGCGTCGGCGACGGGCTGAGGCAGAGAGGAGGCGGTCGGGGTGGCGTGAGCGGCTCGCAGGTAACGTTGACCAGCTCAGGCACGGGTTGCGAGGCCGCACCTGCAGGTGAGCTTCGCGGTGGTCGGGAGGAACCGTCTCTCTGACCGACGCTGGTAGCGGTGCCAGGCCGGGGAAGAGGGGGTCCTGAGTTGGATCCCGTGAATGGAGATCGGCGTGGCGCTCTGGCGCTGGCACTAGGGCAGAGTCAGGTGCTATCAGAGGTTTCTTGGGCTCGTCGGTCAGGACGGACGAAAAGCCCTGCTCGGGGCATGCAAGTGGCACCGGCAGGAATTTGGCATCTCCTGAAGGGAGATCTGATTGGGGCCCTGGCACTGGCACTGAGGCAGGGCCGGGCACTGGAATGGATCGGGAACCGATCGAGGGGCCACTGTACATCGTACTCAGGTGGCACTGGTGGGGACTGCACGTCCTCCTGGTACCCAGGGGCGCCAGTCTTGGCTGAGGGAGAAGCGGGGAGGATTACTCGCTCCCGCGGAATGATTCGGGGAATGGGGACCCCTAGATTGTCGTGATTTCGGTGGGGACTGAAAGTCCTGTCCCAGGATGACGTCATAGCCTCCGGGAAGATGGCTTGCTACTGCAAGATTGCAAATTTTGGATTGGTGAGGTCTTGTGACTCTCAATTGGACCGTAGGGAGTATCATTTTAAATTGATTTATTCCCTCGATCGTGACGAGTTTTCGTCTATTGACGATAGCTCCGTAGGGAACTCTGTCCCTTCGGATGAGGGAGATTTGCGCGCCCGAGTCCTCGAAAGCAGTGACTCGGCGCGCGGGCTCGCTACCTCGTGGAGGGGCCACGTATACAGGCCCTTCGGCGGGAGGGCCTAATGATGTGGGATCTGTGACGGCCAAGGCGACGGTGGGGGTATTTGATTTATTATTGCGTGGGCATTTCGCCCATGTGGAGAATGGCCATAAACCTTGCACGCAGTGCAAAAGGTCTGGCTAAAGTCTTTCCGCTGCCCTGTGGAGGGCGCAGGCGAAATTATTTGTCGGTTTTTCCGGGAGAGAGAGGAGCCGGTTTCTTGTTCCGGCACTGTTCGGAGGAATGCCCGTTTTCTTGCAATAATGGCAAGTTAGGGGCTTGCCCAGTTCCCATTTTTGTGGGAATTTGAACCTCCGAGGAGGGACGGGGATTTATTTTCCGCCCCATGGATCCTTCTTGAGGTGGTGAGTTTCCCACATATCTGCTATTCGGCAACACTCGGTGAGTGTTGCTGGGGCTTTTTCCACTATATGAGTGGCGAGGGCAGGAGGGGCGTAGCGCAGGAAATGCTCAATTTAAACCGCTCGAGTACCTCGGCGGTGTTAGTGGCTCCTTCGAATCGAGCCATTTTGTCAACGCCCGCTCCGAATGGTACGCCCAATCGGACCAAGTCTGACCTGCTTCTCTGGGTTGCTCTCTCCAACGTCTCCTCCACCGCTCGGGGGGTAATCTCATGCACGCTTCGTAACTGCTTGGCGTACGGCTTCCCAGTTTCCCCGATCGTCTGCGGAAGGGCGTGGTAGGCAACGAGGGCCTTTCCGCCCAGGAATTTAGTGAGAACAAGGGAGAGTTCCGCGGGGAGAGATCGCAGCACTCCAGGACTCGTTCGGCCCTTTCAAGCCATACTTCGGGTTCGGACTCTGTCCATTTTGGCATGAACGAGTGAGCTTGGCTGAGGGCACTCATTCCTGCGGGCAGGGGCGGGGGTGGCGTGCTGTTGTTCTAGCACCTGGAGCTCATGGGCGCATTCTCTCTCTTGTCTCCTGCTCTTGGGCAACTCTCTCTCCTGCACGTTCTCTCTCTCTGCACGTTCTTCTTCCTTCTCTTGCTCTTTTCCTCATTGTCCTCCTCTCTTGCTCTTGGGCTCTCTCGTTCTTGAACCCATGCTCTCCAGATCTTGAACCCATGCTCTCAGATCTTGCCCGAGTCCCATGTCCTTCCCAGCGGACATGTAGAATTTGAAATCCTCGTTTTGTTGGGCTCTGGTATTAGCCATCTTGAAATAATGGGTATATGATATGTCTGAAAAGACTTTTGTTAAAATTGGATGTGTCTTGGAAAGACGTGGTTGTTCTTAATAAGCGAAAGTCGAACTTCTAATATGCGTCTTGGAAGACGTAGTTGGATTTTAATCACGCTCGGACTTGGCCGGCTGGCCGGCTGGCGTGAAGTTAAGGAGTTGTTCTAACGAACTAGAATGATCAGTCCCGTAAGGGCTTAGATGTGTGTGAACTACACTATATAATGTCTCAAAAGGACTTAATTTTGGGTTTCCAGGGAATGAGAAATTCTCGCCACGTCGCGATCTCTAGAATTTTGTATGAGTCTCTGAGGACTGGGGTTTGGAGGAAATTCTCGCCACGTGCGACTGGAATTTTAGGAGTCTCTGAGGACTGGAATTTGGAGAAATTCTCGCCACGTGCGACGTAGAAATTTTAGGAGTCTCTGAGGACTGGAATTTGGAGAAATTCTCGCACGTGCGTAAGAATTTAGGAGTCTCTGAGGACTGGAATTTGGAGAAATTCTCGCCACGTGCGACGTAGA
The DNA here is from genome assembly GCF_040412425.1 of Macrobrachium rosenbergii. Taxonomy (NCBI): domain Eukaryota; kingdom Metazoa; phylum Arthropoda; class Malacostraca; order Decapoda; family Palaemonidae; genus Macrobrachium; species Macrobrachium rosenbergii. The sequence continues at coordinate 21,713,623 of NC_089798.1, forward strand.
ATTTTAGGAGTCTCTGAGGGACTGGAATTTGAGAAATTCTCGCTTAGGACTTGGAATTTTAGGAGTCTCTGAGGACTGGAATTTGGAGAGAATTCTCGCCACACGTGCGTCTTTGACGTAGAATTTTAGGAGTCACTTAGGACTTGAATTACGATTCGTCCCTTAGGACTTAGAAATTACTAACGGAAAACCCAAAGAAAAATGTATGCTGGGAAATGAATGGGAAAAAAAAAAAAATGCTACACACGCGGGCATGGGTGGGGTGGGGATGCAGGTCGTTTGGCCAACACCGAGGTATTTTTAGATTCTGGGTGAATGAACCCGTATATTTATATACCGTCTGGGATTCGGGGAATTTCCCAGTCGTCTGAGAGGATAACAGTACAACGGCCTAGTAATTTTCCCTATAAGCGGAGTTTAAATTTCGCTTTCCTAACACCTAACTCGAATTCTAACTACACTGAGAGAATTTCAGCAATGCAAGCTGACTTCGTCGTGTCCCACGGGAATTTTATTCGCGCCTAAATAACAGTTCGCTAATTCGAAATGCGAGTAAAATTTATCACAGAGGAATTTCTTTCACACTATTCCTCGAAGCAAGAATATGGCAAGGATTTTAACACAGAGGAATTTCGCACTATTCCTCGAAGCAAAGGATGGTTAGCACTGGTTATTTCCTAACTACCTATCCTGAAAGGCATGCATTAACGAATCTAATACGGCGGTTCTTTTCTCTCAGTGATTACATGCGTCCCTATTTCTAATTCCTAGGAACAGTCACGATTGTAAAAGGTTTTGCTAAGATTAACACATTACTTACGTGGAATTTTCTGGATCTGTGTGCTGGTTTTACACAAAAGGTTCGTAATTGTCTCGTACCCAGCTTAGCTTTGCTAATAGCTGATCTGGCAAGTTGCAAATGCAATAAAGCAACACTAGGGAACTGCAACTGCAAAACGAGATCTATGGCCAGGTCGCCATTTTTACGTTTTCCGTGGTTTTAGTTTGAAATATGCTCTGTGAGACAGGTAGCAACAATTTAAGGTAATTTAGCCTTGTGATTCTGACTTCGTGGGTACAGGAAAACGTAAAAAAGAGGAAAACAAAGGAGAATTTCATATGAGCATAGGGCTCTGGTTACTGAGGGAAATATTACGTAAAACACGTGGGCACATTTAAAGTAGTGTATTTACATAAATGACATTAGTACGGGAAAGAGGAACTCAGTAGATTGAATGAAACTGGGGAATTCCAGCCACAGTCTGAGAAGCTTCCACGATAGGATCCCTCTGAAATGAGAGATATGCACATTATACGCCAGTAATGAAAATAGACAAAAGAATAATGAATTCGAAGCTGCACTGAGGGTGCCAAAGGAGTAATAAAGAATTAATACTGCCGATGCAAGAGGCGCACGGACATTAGACAAGGGAGATTTCTGGCTTTCTCTTTAAGAAAATATTACGAGACAAAAAGCGTGACTGAAATGGGCTCTTCCAGGGCACTTTACCTTAGCAGATTTTCCGAGGCGCGTAGAAGGCAGTCCGTGGATGACTTGCGATTTCTGAGGACGAGTTTCTTCCACGTGGTGAGATGCAAGGGCTTCCGTAAAGGGGCAAGGCGATGGGGACTCCTCGAAACTCCAAGCAATGGCGTGTGGGCTCGAGGAATACGGTCGAGGGGCACGAGGAGAAGTATACTTTGGAAAGGGCCACGTGGTTAGGATGCAAGGGCATCGATGGGGCCAGGTGTTGAGGACGTCTTCATTCCATATCTTCCAGCCCGTGTGTGTCGAGACCTCGTGGGCTTTTGGTTTTATCCCCTCCTATGGGGCAGAAGTGCGCCCAACACAGATGCTTTGACTCATTGCACCTGCTGCCCGCAGGGGAGGTTTTGGCCTGTAGGAGAAACACCCAAGCCAGATTACTTTTGCCTCGAAGGAAAGATCTTTATCAAAAATGGGAGCACCTTTAATCTTTTAAACCCCTGTTTTTAAGTCGATAGACAGATGGTCTATCGATCGGCCGGCTGGCAGTAAATGAAACACGACAGAACAACCAACAACAACAAAGGAGGGGGAGGGGAGGCAATTTGCTAGCGAATTCTTATATATATATATATATATATATATATATATGTGCTAATCATAATAATATATATATATATATATATATATATATATATATATATATATATATATATATATATATATATATATATATATATATATATATATATATATATATGTGACAAGTGTCAGTGTCTGTTCTTCAAATCAAACCTGATATCTAAGTGCTTGTCCCGGAGTCTAAGGCACCATTTATATATGGGGAAATGGTCCAGTCTAGTGCACCATTTATATATGGTGACCCCGGAGTGTCAGTGTCTGTTCTTTAAATCAAACCTGGTATCTAAGTGCTTGATATTTGATTACCAAACTTACCATTTATTCAACAATTATAGTTACCTCACAAAAGCCAGACACCTGAACCCTCATCACACATAAAAGACGACTGATTTCTCTAAAGGCAACAGTGATCCCTTATAAAACTTATCAATCATGAAAGAAAGCAGATAAAGTTCGTTAAACAGGTGTGAGGTAAAATCTAAGGGCATCACTCCATTAACATTATAAAGTTCAAGTATTTCTATTTATTTCATTTCCCTGGTTCAAAGCTCACTTCAATTACTTGAAGGAAAACATCTCACTTACCACTCTATCCCTAATTCAAATCAAAATTACTGGTGGGTCAATGAATGAAACTCTGATATAATATTTTAAATACAAAAATTTATTTCTAAATTCAAAGATTATACATGACATTTAACAGTCTCAGGGAAATCTATTATTACTCGAAATAAAACAAAATTGGATTAAATCTGAATTAATCATCAGTCAAAATTAAATCAGAAATTAATTTATTAATTCATCAAAAATTATTCAAGAAAGATTTAAATTGTTAAATAACAAAACTTGATTGAAAGGAAATATACTGTAAGTAAATTAATTCCCACGTGTTAAACAAAATAAGGCAAATAAATCAATCATATTAAAATGTGGATACAAAAGACACAGAAATATACTCTGCAAAAGATTAAATATCAAAAAATGTAAAGCAAAAGTTAAGGCAATAGCAAATACATCACATATATGCATAAAGAAAAATTCTTCAAAAGATAAAGCATAAAACATATAACACGAAAAATATTAAAAAGTGAAAAGGTATCTTTACATATAACCACTGCAGATATTATTTTCAGTGCACTGAAACCCAATAACTATATTAATTACAATACCTTGGTACCAAATGCTTCGTGTCTTTAACCAGGCGCCGTTACACACACACTTAATAAAATACACTGTTCAGATAACTCAGATACATTTACTAAGGAATTAAACAGTTAAAGGATATGAGTGACCATCGTCTATCTAAATATCAATTACGTTAAAACAGGACATTCGTAAAATCCCGAGCGAGCAGAGCGAGCGAGAGAGAGAGAGAGAGATAGGCGGAGCGAAAAACGCAGCTCCTTTCCACAACGCTTTTGGTCTCTGAGTGTAAGCCCCTTTGTATGGGCGTCTATCTACGTGGTAAGTCTAACCACAGTGTTTTGATCGAGTCCCAATGGAATGCATTACTTCAGCGATTACCAGTGTCTATTATGGGCATAATTCCTTCAATGACACAAATTTCCATGCAAATAACTAGCATAAGGAAATTGAATAAACAATAGGAATTTTCAAGGAAGAGTAAACAATCAGAACGAAACGGAACATTAAACCAACTTTACCCCTAACTAACCCTACAATCATCAAAATTGGCTCAGCTAAAATTAATAGGGTAACGATACAGTTTCTAATTCACTTCCTGACCTCGACCTTTTCCTAGAACTTCACCAAGACTACACAAAACTCAAAACAATAAGATATTGCACCACAACGAGTTGTTAATCCACTTCACCACGAAGCACTTTCACATGACAATCTAAATGACAAAGCACAAACGAACCTTACCTTGAAATCCAGCAACCATTTCAAGAGAAAGCCACAAACCTTGTAAACTCATCAACTTTCACAGGTAGTACAATCCAAATTGAAGTTGGCGACTGCAAAAAGGTATAAAACATACACAAGTTACATAATATTCTAGTAATTTTACAATAAGATCCTACTCACTGCGCCACTTGTCAAGCTTTTGATGGTAAATTAAGATGGAAGGTAATAGGCGCTTGGTACCTACACCTGGATAATTACTAGAAAATAATAAGATGATTACAAAAATAAATTTATTAACATTAATTGACAAATACTAAGAAGAATGAACTTAAATGAATTTAAATATTTACATATAGAAACTGAAAATTAAGCGAAAATAACAAAATACAATGGATGACCAAGATGGCTAATCATGTGCATAATAACAATAAGGATTGAAAATAGGTAACATGGTTCCAGACCAGCGAGAATGGTTGCTTTAGTACACCAATCAGCAATGCAACTCCTGATTATGGCTACGTTGACACAAAAGGAAGAACCGGATTCGAGTGTCTAATAACAAAGTCTTCAGTGCATCAGAAAAAAATCCAGGCTAGTAGTCACATACCCCATGCACGGTCCGGCCACATCAAACATAGCCATAGCCTGGGTCGCTATTGTAGGTTCTGTCTCATAGGCCAGTTCACTGCCATGTGCCAAGTATCATAGGCCAATTCACTGCCATAGATTAGGTATCATGGGTCAATCACTGCCGCAGATTAGGTATCATATGTCAATCATTGCCGCAGATTAGGTGTCTGCAAAATATGAGTAACACCATAATAACATCTAAAAAGGCAACAATTATAATAGCACAGCAGTAAATAACACTAGTATAATGAGTAATAGCAAACACTTCGCACAATAGTATAAATAGTATAAAAGATAGTTTCTTACCATGTGAAAGGTTGTGTAGTTCCTAAGGTAGTGGCTTATGACTTTATACAATAAACCCAGGTAAACAACCTAAACCAAGGATTCCTGAATGACATCCACAACCAGCGCCATCTATTGGTAAGATGTTTGCTAAAGATATCCATGCCATCTATTACTTAGAATAACACTATCATTTTAGAATTCTAGTTTTAAGAGAAATAACAATACCACCTGACACTTAATTCATTATATTTACAAAAGAAAACACACCAGAAGAATGGTAACGTAATTCTGGGGTAATGAGGCAAGAGGAAATGACGGGGAATTTCCTGGAGGGAGTATATTGGGTGTCCCGCTTCAAAAGTTGTTGATAGCAAAGTGGCGAGGGCCGCTATGCACACAAAGGTGTTACGCAAATCCACAGTTGAAAAGTCCTAATCTGCAACTGAAACATTGCGGCTACTCAACTGAAACTAGCACTGTAATGAAGGAATTGAGGAATTGCATAGAAGATGCCTAGACTGAGCTCAATTCCAGTGACTCAAACATCATATAATTACATTACACTCCTTGTAAATGCTTTGCAAATTAAACAGCACAAAATATAAAGAAATGCAGATCTCATTGTAAGTATATTGCACTATCAAAAGAAAGGAACTTAGTTGGAGAGAGAATATGGAACGTGGCTTAAATCCTGGTACTTTACCTTTCTTTAGGAGCTGAAGTTCTCTTCTTATGAGGGCCAGCGAGAGGGAGGGCAACTGAATTAATTCACAACAAAAGTTACTTTTGGATACTGCCAACCACGTGTCGAAAATAGGAGGTTTAATAGAGCAAGGAATGGAGTTCTACTCCTCGTGGCCGCGCCATCAATTCTGAGACCAAGGTTCTCCCTCCAAGGCCCTTTATAGCTTTGGAAGTTACATCTGTCTTCTCCTAGATGGCATTGTGATCACTCTGCCCACATGGAACTGCTGGCAGCATGGCTCCGATTTCAAAATGGCTGAACACATGTGTTCAGCCTACCAGCTGACCTGCCTGGGGCAACAATTAGCTCTGGTCAGGTCCGCACCTGAAATTAAGGGATTTCTGACAGCATTTTGGACAAGAAAGGGGTTAAAGGGGTTTTCTCCCCATAGGCAGTGAATCATACTAAACTGACCTTATTGGATTACTTAGTCCTTTTTACTTTGAATTATTGCATGAAAGATGGCATCGGAGGATATTCTTAATATATATATATATATATATATATATATATATATATATATATATATATATATATATATATATACAATAAACCCATATTTGGAGGATGTTCCACACCCCTGCGAATAGCTAAAATCTGTGAATACTTAAAACCCATCTAAAAACAGTTGGAAAAACCCCCTGTATTTTGGGGGGATGTATACCACACCCCATGTGAATAGCTAAAATCCATGAATACTTAAAACCCAACTAAAAATACTTGGAAAAAACGTATCTCGAATATAGCCTAGCCTACATTAGGGTATTTAGAACCATGTATACATATATAGTAGCCTTGCCTACACTATAAAGTATACTCTTTACATATACGGCATAGTAATTATTAATATCAGCTAATTCTGTAGGTTCATGCAAATAGACTTATGATAATTCAATACAAAGAGACACTGAATAACAAACAAGAATTAGCTTAGCCTACAATATGGTATATCGCATACATATATGATAGCCTAGCCTACATTACACTGTACTCTATATTCACATATTAATATCGTATTGTACAAACATCAACATAATGAATATACATCTTTTCCATGGATCTTTTAAAATGTTATCCTTTACTTCACTGTGTCCAATAATATTGTATATATTCTTATATTGCTTTTGTATTATAAATTGAGATCATAGTGATCAATGTTTTGGTTTGGAAATCGATTACTCAGCAAGGTTATTTCGCCGTATTCAACTCAGTTCAGAGCGTTTTTCTTGCTTATAGTTAGCGTAAATGAATATCTAGATACTTTACTTATGTAGGGCTAGGTTATTTTTCGTTATACAAAGTGTCTTTAAGTCGAAATATAACTTAAATACGTCTTGTTGTGAAATTAATTTTAGTTATTTTTTTTGCTAATAGATAACGTTAGCCGTTTGGGGCATGTTTGTTTTGTGTAAAAAAATCAAGATTCCATTCGCTATTTTCACTTGTTTTCATCATAATATGAGCTTTACATATTTATCTTTTATTGGAGTGAAAACAGCAGTAATATGTGTTCTTTCATGCCCAGTAGTTTTGATTGAAATACTTTCTCTCCAAATTTAGTTAAGGTGGAGTTTCATCCATGTTGCCAACGCACGATAATTTATAGTCATTAGCAGCTTGAACATTGTTTTCTCAGCTTCAGCTACAACTTGCAGCTTAAATTTAGCAGTACAGTGAACGCCTCATATTCATGGTCTCACGATTCGCGGACTCACCTATCTGCGGATTTCTCTATGGAATATATATACACATTATTCCTGAAAATCCGCCCATTCTCGGTATTTTTCACTGAAAAATATTCACTAATTACTGTATTTTCATATCATTTTCATGACTAAATGTACTTTTCGTGATAAAACTATTAAAATACTCAGGTAGCCAGGTAGTGCTCAAGTTATGATAATTCGCCTTACAATAATGCGATTTTGCGATGGGGTAAGCAATAAATACCGATACGACAATATTTACAAAATATTTTTAAATTTCGCGCAGGCACAGGCAGCAGCGCACAATCAGGCAGCGAGAGATACCAAATTACAATAGACCAACTTCTTTTCCTCCATCTCTTTATCCCATCTTCTAGTTAAAAAAGTAAAAGAGAATGATAAAAGTATTCTTAGTAACGTTATACTCTTGCGTAACTGCGTTCAGCCATAAACTGCAGAACGAGAAACGGTTGTTTTGCTTATAACCGAAACGCATAACAACAGCAATTTTGCTTGTATTTCAACCATCTTACGGTAGTAAACAATTACCGTACTTATAGTACAAGTGACGTTAAGTAGAATAGGACTGATATATTTTTACATTATACCCTTATTTTGTATGGATAAAAGATCGTCAAGGAAATATACTGCTAAATTTAAGGTGCAAGTTGTAGATGAAGCTGAGAAAATAATGTTCAAGCTGCTAGTGACTATAAATTATCGTGCATCGGCAGCATGGATGAAACTCTGTGATTAAAATTGAAGAGAAAGTATTTTAATCAAAACTACTGGGCATGAAAGAACACATATTACTGCTAATTTTACGTCGATAGACGATAACTACGTAAAGCTCGTATTATTATGAAATCAAGTGAAAATAACGAACGAACTCTTGATTTTTTTACACAAAACAGACATGCTCTCAAACGACCAACGTCATCTATTAACTAAAAAATAGCTAAATTAATTTCACAGAGACCTAATTAAATCATATTTCGACTTTAAAACACTTCTTATAATGAAAAATAACCTTGCCACATATAAATAAAGCATCTATAGATTCATTTACGCTAACTAGAAGCAAGAAAAGCACTCTGAACTGAGTTAAATACGGCGAAATAAATTTACCACGTAATCAATTTCCAAACCAAAACATTGATCGCTATGATCGTAATTTATAATACAAAAGCAATATAAGAATATATACAATATATTATATGACACAGTGAATTAAAGCATAACATTTCAAAATATCCATGGAAAAGATGCATATTCGTTATGTTGATGTTTGCATAATACAATATTATGTGAATGTACAGTATAATGTAGGGTAGTCTACCGCATATGTATACGATATTCCATAGTTATTCAATTGCTCTTTGTACTGAAATATCGTAAGTCACTCTGTCTGAACCTCCAGAATTAGCTGATAATAATTACTATACTGTGTATGTATAGAGTATACTTTATAGTGTATACATGGTACTGAATACCCTAGAGTAGGCTAGGCTATATTTGAGATATGCTTTTTCCAACAAATGATGGTTTTTTTGGAACCTAACCCCATCGTAAGTAGGATAATACCTGCATAAGCACTTTGTCTTTTTTTGTGTTTGAACTATCAAAATAGGCAGTTCTAAGTGTTTTTAGAAGGGTTCTAAGTATTCACGGATTTTAGCTATTTGCGGGGGGAGGGGCTGTGGTATGCATCCCCCGTGAATACTGGGGGGTTTACACTATATTTCAGTGCTGATCTTTTATCCATAGCGAAGAAGGGTATAATGTAAAAATATATCAGTCCTATTCTACTTAACGTCATTTGTAACATAACTACGGTAACTGTTTACTACCGTGTGATGGTTGAAATACAAGCAAAACAGCTGTTGTTATTCGATTTGGCTATTAGCAAAATCAGTTTCTCATTCAGTTGTTTATGGCTGTATGCATTTACGCAAGAGTATAATGTTACTAATAATACTCTTATCATTCTCTTTTACTTTTTTAACTAGAAGATGGGATAAAGAAGTGGAGGAAAAGAAGTTGGTCTCTTGTAATTTGGTCTCTCTTGCTGCTTGATTGTTCTCTGCTGCTTGCGCCTGCGCAAAATTTAAAAATATTATCGTAATTAGGCACTACCTGGCTACCAGAGTATTTTAATAGTTTTATCACAAATGGTGCATTTAGTCATGAAAATGATATGAAAATACAGTAATTAGTGAATATTTCTCAGTGAATAATCCTGCAGAACGGGTGAATTTCCTGTGAATAATGTATATATATATTTCATAGAGAAATCTGCAAATTGGTGACTCCATAAATTGTGAGAACACGAATACAGGGGTTTACTGCATACATATATATATATATATATATATATATATATATATATACATACTGTATACATACATATATATATATATATATATATATATATATATATATATATATATACATACTGTATATATATATATATATATATATATATATATATATATATATATATATATATATATATATATATATATATATATATATATATATATATATATATATATATATATATATATATATATATATATATATATATATATATATATATATATATATATATATATATATATATATATATATATATATATATATATATATATATATATAATATATACAGTATATATATATATATATATATATATATATATATATATATATATATATATATATATATATATATATATATATATATATATATATATATATATATATAGATATTTTACTTGTGTTGGTAGATGCTTCTGACTTAGGACCAACATGACGTAATACAAAATAAGTGATCTAAATGAGATTTAAATTTGGGAAGGTCTCAGGAGAAAAATTCCCAGTCTGAATTAATTACATTTGCAGGAACCAGAAGAGTAAATTACAAGGAACTGCCTATGCCACAAACACTTTCAGGTTAGTATTAGACAATAGACAAATTAAGAGTGGCACTCAATATAGGGTTAAATTACACTTGATTTACAATCAGGAAGGACTTGATTGAAGGACGTAGGGCACAGAGGATACAGATGGTTTCTACAGCGAATCATACACCCTTTCTGTAATGCATGAGAAAAGGACACAATCAATGGGTGAGCCTACATATAGTCAATTATTACAATGTGAATTGCTAAAGGCTCGAGGAATTGACATCACATAAGATCAGTTACCTATTCTTAACACTGATGAATGATTTCCTACAAGGATCAAGGTCTAGTACAATGCATGGGGAAGTGGAAAAGGAAATAAAGTATGAGATAACTGACCAAACACTTTCACTGCACAGTACCTTAGTTCCTTAAGTGAAGATCGTCAATTGTAGAATAGATCATAAACCGGATGGCAAGCGATGGATCAGACAAAAGGTGAGCCTTGGCTTGATGGTATGGTTAACTCAGCAGCTTGGTGCCAGACCAGTCGCTAGTCTGCTCTCATCTCAACTGCTTCATTGTTCTGGGGGCATCCTTATTGGATTCCTGCCAGTGTCCATCTCCCCAAGCAATTCAGGTGTCCCACATGTCATGGACGAATCGCATTAGATCCTGCTTTAGGGCCTTCACATGGCCGGTGAGAACAGCTGGTTTCTGTGTGTGGAAAGCATTCTTGGCCAGTACAAGTCATTAAGAGATTAAGTTAACTGCCTTGAGGAGGCTTAGCAAGGGAAGGTACTGACCCTGATTAATTTAATGGGCAAAATTCAATTACTAGGAAGTGTCTTAAGGGTTCTCCCTGTTTTGAGTGTTATTTTTCCTGAGTTTTAGCATGAGGGTTGCCAAGAAGTGGATACTTCTAGTGTGAGGTTCAAGAAATGTCAGAAGTGAAAGACTGATTCTTTATTATTCTCGACAGGTATTTATAATGCTGAAAGCAGACGGAAAGGTAGCAGGAGACCTGAGGCCCCTGCTGCGTCCATACAGAAATTGTGTTTGTTAACAGGCATAAGAAGATATATATAATGCATTACAGAACATGTAAAAGGCAGATATATATCGGCGGAAAACCTGTACAATGACACATACAATGAGATACATAAAGAATCTGAAATAATAATAAGTAACATATATGATGTGATTAATGTGCATATGAGGAGCGAAACACAAGAATGGAGGGGCGATTTGATGCCCTTACAAATACTCCCCACCCAAGACAATAATTAGAGGAGCAATTATTGGATGAAACAACATTAATCATGCAACCGCTAAAGTAGTTGGAGTGGGCCCCTACTCCTGGAGAACTGTGGGCATGGGGTGGAACCAACATCTGGGCTTCGCTCGATGTGTCCCCTGGGCTGCCCCAGACCCTGCTTTGGTGGGGAGGAGGGTGTGTCTGCGGAGAGGTACTGAGGGGGAACTCTGGGGCGCCTGCCTGCCTCCTCGTGTACTTTGCTGTCCAACAGGAATGCCAGCTTCAGTCTGTCGATGGTGACCCAGTCTTCAAGCCCATGGATGTTACGGAGGTATGCCTCAGAGGCCCACCTGATGTCTCAGTGGTGCCCCTTGTAGGGCCTGGTTAAGGGCGATCAACGGGCGTCCACCCTGACGAAGATGTAGGTGCAGGAGTCTAAGGCGGGTGGGCTGTAGGTGGTAGTTCTGCCGGTGAAGGTCTTATGGCATGATGTGAACTTTGCAAGTTCTCTCAACCTTGGGAGTGGGGTGTCGGCACCGTTGGCTGCTGGCGGGAAGAATTCTCTGGGAACAGCCAGTGTATCCCTTAGACTTTCTCAGCAGGGAAGGCATTGCCATTTGCTTTCGGTGCAGTGCCGAGACCCAGCAGGACCCAGGGCAGCTGTTCCTTCCACCTCTCGTCGGTGCAACATGCCATGAGAGCTGCTTTAAGAGAAAGGTGCGCCCTCTCGACCATGCCGTTCGCTGCGGGGTTGTAGGCCGTTATGCTGTGTAGTGTTGTACCCATCAGGCGTGCCAAGGAGACCCAGAGCCCTGACAGGAAGGCTGAACCCCTGTCTGTAGTGATGCTGTCTGGCACTCCGAAATGGCTGATCCAACTGGAGAGGAGGGCCTCTGAGCAAGTAGCTGTTGATGCCTCCTCCATGGGGGTTGCCTCGGGCCAGAGGGTGGAGCGGTCTATGATTGTCAGGAGGTATCTGGCTCCTCCCAACTGTGGACGAGGCCCAATAACGTCCATGTGGATGTGGCCGATGCACCGACGAGGCTGGGGGAAGTCGCCGACCCCGGATTCTGTGTGCCAGGATGTTTTGCTCGCCTGGTATGGGATGCAGCTCCTCGCCCACTGTCGGACGTCCTTGTTGATGCCATGCCAGACAAACTTGTCAGTCATGAGGTGCGCCATTGTGCGCCCTGATCGATGGGAGAGACCATGGACTGAGTCGAATGCCTGCTTCTTCCTCGAGGCGGGTACTAGGGGGTGGGGGCGGCCTGTGGTGGTGTTGCAGAGGAGAGTTGTGTTCGAGTTTCCTAAGGGCACGTCTACCCACTTAAGAGCTGTCACTGCCGTTCTGTAGTCTGCTGTCTCTGGGTCTACTGCTTGCTCTTTTGCCAGGTCTTTGTAGTCGATGCTGAGGTGAAGGGAATTGATTTCTACTCTCGACAGGGCATCGGCTACTGGGCTCTTCCTGCCAGGGACGTAGTTGATGGTGCACCCGAATTCGGAGATGGTGATCAGGTGTCGCTGTTGCCTTGCAGACCGCACGTCTCCCGGCTTTGCAAATGTGTGCACCAAGGGTTTGTGATTTGTTAGGATCAAGAATTAGGTCCCCTCCTGCAGGTACTTGAAGTGTCTCACGGCCTGGTAGATAGCCAGCAGCTCCCTGTCGAAGGCGCTGTAGCAGGTCTCTGCTGGCGAAAACTTGTGGCTGAAGAAGGCCAAGGGTTGGGGGGCACCGTTCACTAGTCGCTCGAGTACTGCACTGCAGACGATGTTGCTGGCGTCTGTTGTCAGTCTGAGGGTGGCTGCGGGGTTGTGGTGAGTCAAGGTAGTGGCATTGGTGAGGGCTGTCTTTGTTTCTATGAACGCCTGCTGCTGCAGAGCCTCCTAGGTCAGTGTTTTTAGCTTGCCCTTCAGGATTGATGTCAGGGGGTACATGGTGCGGGAGACGTCTGGGATGAAACGTCGGTAGTAGTTTATCATATTGAGAAACTCCTGAAGGTTCTTGGTGGTTTGTGGTTTTGTGAAATTCTCTATAGCTTTTACTTTAGAGGCTGTGGGGCGCACTCCTGCTGGGGAAATCTCGTGCCCGAGGAAGTCTACTTTTTCTGTCCTGAAAATGCATTTGTCGAACCTGACAACTACTCTGCTGTCCTGCAGACGTTTCAGGACAGTGCGGACGTGGTAAAGGTGTTACTCTGGGGACCTGAAGAAGATGAGAATGTTGTCGATGTAGCAGATGCAGAAAGGTAGATCCCCCAAGATGGTGTCCATCAGGCGCTGGAATGTGGCACCTGCATTCCTGAGACCGAAGGTGGAATAGGAAAATGCATAAGTCCCGAAGGGCATGATGATGGTGGTCTTTGGGACATCGCTGGGATGTACAGGGACTTGGAAGTATGACTTCAGCAGGTCCATCTTGGAGAAAATCTTCGCGGAGTGGAGGGCGCTCATCAGCTGTAGCATGTTAGGGAGGGGGGTAGTGGTCTGGTGTTGTCAGTAAATTCAAGCGCCGATAGTCCCCGCAGGGCCTCCACGAACCATCGGACTTCTTTACCACGTGGATTGGAGACACCCATGGGCTTGATTCTTTTTTACAGAGGACCATCTGTTCCATCTCTGCGAAGACCCGTTTGATATCTTGTAACTTTTGGGGGGACAGTCGTCGGAACTTTGCATGGGTTGGTGGGCCTGTCGTGGTGATATGTTGGAAGATACAGTGCTTTGCTGAAGCCCCTGGTGACTGGCGTAGCTCTGGTTTGAATATGTCTGGGAACTCCTATAGCTGTTGGGGGTTGTGGAGCAGATGGCTGGCATTCCAGGTCCGGTGGAGATTTGACGGGAGAGGCAGGTTCCCTTGTCTTCCGACATCAACTAGAAGTCCGTGGTGCCTTAGGAAGTCTGCACCCAGCATGGGGAACTTGACCTCCATGATGATGAAAGGCCAGTGGTATCTGTGGCCCAGAATTGAGATAGTCTGGGTCGTTGTGCCATACGTGTGGATGGGAGTTCCGTGTGCTGCTATGAGGGTGGGTGTTGAATCAGGTATCTTTTCTAAATCTTCCAGCAGTCACTGTTTCGAAATTTCGTCTCTGATGAAGAAGCCTGCTGGTTGGGGGAGTTGGATTTTGTGGCCACTGCTGTTATTTGTGGCCGCTTTTGTCGTTTTTGTAAAGGAACAGGGAGGTTTGCAGTTCCTGACGTTGGTGCCGAATTTTCTATGGAAGAAACACCATGCTGAGATTGACCATGTCCTATGATGCCTGAATGGTGTCTTCTTCCTGTAAATAGCGTTGATGTCTCCCTCGCTATCGTCGCTCTCCTCCTTCAGGCTGCAGGCTCCCAGGGAGGCGGCTGTGAGGGCAGTGGTGTGTCTCGAGGCCTTGGTGGCCTCATGTATTTTCTGGGTGACGTCGACTAAGGCGTCCATGTTGAGGGCGTCTGCATCTTTTATCTGGCCCCTAACTTCCTGCATGAGGTGCAGAAGGAAGATCGCTCTTGTTAAGTCTACCTTCCTCTTCCTCCCGTTTTCGTTGTGGCCTGGCAGTGTTACCAACCCCCGTAGTTCGTCCCAGGCTTCCCTGGGTGATACTTCTCCAAGGGGCTGGGATAATAGGTCAAGTGCGTGCTGCGCTTTCTCGGTAATGGGCATGTAGTAAGTTTGAATGAGTTTATTCTTGTCTGGCTGTGTGTCGAGCGAGGGGAGATTCTGTTGAACACCTCTTCTGGGACTGCCATCATGGTGATGTCAGATTTGATAGCATCGTCTGAGATGCGTGCCACGCGAAAGTGTGCGTCTACGCGCAGGAACCAGATATCGTGTTCTGCTGCAAAAATGGAGGAAGTTTGACCGCGTCTGGCTTTGTTGGCAAGAGGGCCTACAGACGATGCTCGCAGGTTTGCATTGAAGTCCAGCTTCCGACATCTTTACTACTCAAGCACCAAAACACGGGAAAATGCGCCGTATTGAGTCCGTCAATGGTGTTGATTGTTTGAGTGGTTGAACGAAGTGCCAAAAAATGCCCATTTTGGGTACTTCGTATTTAGTCCGTTGATGGCACTGTTTCCACCAGGGAGAGAGCTATCAGAGGCCTAAACTTTGATGCTGTAATTAGTCTGCTAAAGGCTCTCTGATGGTAGGCTGTGGCCGTTTTTACCCTGTTAATGGCTGGGCCAAAACCACACTACCTGTCACTACGGGGTTACCAGTGCAAGGTTCAAGAAATGTCAGAAGTGGAAGACTGATTCTTTATTATCTCAACTGGTTTTTATAATGCGGAAAGCGGACAGAAAGGTAGCGGGTGACCTGAGGCTGTAAGGGGCAGCATGGCGGTCCCATGGGCACACATGCATGCGAGTCAGCCATCGGACAAAAGACAACAAAGCATCCCCCCCTCTCTCTCTCCCTCCCGTGCATCAGTGGCGATTGCTTGAAGGAACGCAACTTCTACCATACAATATTCCTGTCTATTTCTCTCTAACCACTGTTGTCTTGATTTCTGTACAATCACCACTACTTGCACTGCCATGCAAGCATTCCGACCATGTACTCATAATGTTCCACCAAATCTTCTATATCAAACTGTATGTATGTTTCTGTTTGTGAAGAAGCCAAACATCTCACCATTTCACATATATTATGCTACTGCATTGTATTCATTAATCTGTCTCGAATCTCTTGCAAATGTCCATATGTGGAATTTCCTGGCCTTTCCGTTGATATATGTTTTATCATTGTACGTTTGTCATGTCTCTCACAATCGCCATCTGTTTGTCTGTCGACAAGCACAGATGTCCGAAACATAATCTCTGTTTTGTCTTGTCTGTGTGTAGAAACTACATTGCGGCTCGCACCAACCAATAACATCCATGAAGATTCTGTACATGTATTCAGTAAGGAACCACCAGTAAACTAGACAACACCCAGCCAGTATGTCACTCAATACCTTCCTTACACTGGTGACCCCGGAGTGACCCGAAGGAGCCAGTGGTAGATGTCTGACCCACGATGACGACCCATGTACCAACGAACCCTTCACCCCCTCCTCAACTCAGCCTCCCATCGTTCCCGAGCATTCAGTAGATGTCCAACCCTCCTAGATGACCCTAGAAATAGACAGGAATATTGTATGGTAGAAGTTGTGTGTTTATGCCCATAGCATCACCATGGACAATCACCACTCCTCCCATTGCCCTGGCACTTGAGTGATTGCCGCTGATACAATGCAGTAACATATATATGCATGGGAGGGAGATGAGAGACAACAGTGGTTAGAGAGAAATAGACGGGATGCTTTGTTGTCTTTTGTCCGATGGTTGACTCACATGCACGTGTGCCCATCGGTCCCTTACAAGGGCCCCTGCTGTGTCCATACAGAAATTGTGTTTGTTAGCAGGCATAAGAAGACATAGATAATGCGTTACAGAACATATAAAAGGAAGATACATAGATCGGTGGAAAGGCTGTACAATGATGCATACAATGAGATACATAAAGAATCTGAAATAATAACAAGTAACATACATGACATGATTAATGTACATATGAGGAGTGAAACACAAGAATGGAGAGGCGATTTGACGCCCTTACACTAGCAACTCCCCCTACTTGTAAACATTTTACACCTCTTTCCAGCATGAATGTTTGCAAATTAGCCCGAAATACTTACAATTTACTGTCCTTCTCCTCAAGCCTTTGCAAAATGTGTTAGATTTTAAGTGATTATGTTTTAAGTTTAGCATGCATGAGTTAGTAGGGCAGCACCTGCAATTATTTTATACAACTTGATGTGACTAATATGAAATTGATTCAAACTTGTGGTTAGGCCACTATGCAGATTATACAGTACTGATACTTAAGGTATTACAAATACAATGCTACATGCATATAGGCTAGGACGGACTTCCGCCTGTTAGGGTAGAGACCTGACTTAGCTCAAATAAAGTACAATCTCATACAAATTTAGAAGCCCTTATACATTCGTGTGACTGCTCAGTTGGTGAGTGCCATGGTACCTTGCTGAGGTGGTGGCATTAGTGTCATGTGGGCCTAGTGGCTCTGTGGTATTCATTTAATTTTTCCTTTAGAAGGTTTCAAATTTGTCATGCAAGTAATTGCATGAAAAGAAAGTCAAAGACTTGAAGTGCCCCAGAGGGTCTGGCGGTTGGCAATCTGCATTGGTCAGAGAGTGAAGTTTAGTAGGAGAGTTATGCAAGGTTGATGGTTAGTTGTTACAAGGCTTAAATTTAGATTACAAATGATTAAAGTTACAAGAGAAAAGTAAGTTACACATTTACAAAGAGGGAGAGTCAGGGAGTAACCTGGCGTCTTACTCTGGTTGTGTACCAAGGTACTCAATTAAAGTTTGGCACTGTGCCAGGAGAGCTCGGTGTTTCTCGTAGGCTACGTGGACTTTCTACACCTCTGACCTTTCTTCCATGAACCTCATTTAGGGTGATGGTTTGATGTTGTGGGAGGACTCGGTGAAGCCGATTCTGAGTCAGGCGCTGGAGTGCCACCTGTTCCTGCTGCTGCAACAACTGAAGCGGAAGCGGTGCCAACAATTTCTGCCATCTGCTGTCATGGTTCCTTGAGATCTGCGACCAGCTGAGATATGGAAGAATTTTCCATCAAAATCTCACCTTCTGAAAACTGAGAGAGAGGAAGAAGCCTTTGTGGGCATGCAAGGTTCACAGGTTGCGATGACCAACTTAGGTACAGGTTACAATGCTGCACGAGGGGTGAGCTTCCGCTGAGGTCAGGGGAATCCGGAAGGGACCTTAGTAAACTTTGGGTTGGCTCTCTTACTGACACTGGTAATGGTGCCAAGCTGAGTGAAAAGAGGGAAGACAGACTGGGGTTTCCTGGAGGGAGGTCTATGGCATACTCTGGCACTGGTACTAAGGCAGGGCCAGGCACAGAAATTAATTTGGTAAGGGCTCAATGCTCGAGACGGACAGAGCCTGGCACAGCTCAGGGCACTCAAGTGGCACTGGCAGGGAATTTGAGGCAAGTTTGGGATCTTCTGAAGGGAGATCTATGGTGTGCTCTGGCACTTAGTTAGGGCCCGGCACAGGAATTAAATCTGGTAAGGGTTCAACATTCGAGACGGACAGACCCTGGCACTGCTCAGGGTGCTCAGGTGGCTCTGGCAATGGTTCTGAGGCAGGTCTGTGAGGACTATCTGCACCTGATGGAGACTGTGAGGGGTTAGAACCCTTGGGTAGTCTTGAGTTAGGTGGGGATAGAGAGTCCTGTCCCAGGAGGATGTCATAGTCTCCAGGAAGGTAATTGGCTACTGTTGGGAGAATCAACTTTACATGATTGATACTCTCGATGGCGATGAGTTTGTTTCTCAATTTTAGCCTCATAAGGGACCTTGTCTTCCTTGCCAGGGAGACTTGTGCACCAGTGTCTTCAAATGCCTTGATCTGGCATGCAGGGTAGCTACCTTGAGGAGGCACCACAAATATAGGGCCCTCGGCTGGAGGGCCTAGAGATTGATGATTGGTAACTGCTAGTGCAATGGTGGGTGTAGCTGCTTTGCTAGGACAATCCTTCCAGAGGATGGAGTGCCTATAGACCTTGCAGGTAATGCAATAGATTTTGCTGAATCCTTTTTAGGAGCTGAGGAAGATTGATGATGCTGCTAGGATCGATCAAAGGGAGGCATTGCAGCAGCTCTCCCCTTAGATTTGCACTGGGATTCCAATTGCTCTTCCCTTTGCAATGAGTGCAAATAAGAGGTTTAGAAGAGGGCCCATTCTTTGGTTGGGTTTGCAATGAGGTGTGACTTGGTGGGGTGATCATCCAATCCAGGGAACTGGCAGAAGGATGAAAAGTGTCTGAGTTATCCGCTAAACGGCAGCACTCATTAAGGGTCTTGGCGCATTTCTCACGTAGGTAGGTGGCTGGAGAACTTGGAGTGTAATAGAAGAAGTCTTCCAGTTGCATGTGCTCCAAGAGTTCCTCAGACGTTGTGATGTCGAGGGCTTCCAGCCAATGCTTAACAGATTGAGTCTTATGATAGGCCCAATCTGTCCAAGTTTGACCTGCTTCCTTTGGCTGGCCACGCCAACGTTGTCTTCAGTGTTCAGGGGTAATGTTGTAGGCCTTGATGATGGCCTTCCTGACCTCTTCGAGGTCAACTTGATCGATATTTGTTAAGGGGCGGAAAGCAACTAGGCCCTTGCTGCAAGAATCAAGGAGATTTCTGCTGTGGTGGGCTGGAAATTTGAGAAGATGTGTTCCATTTGTTCAAGCCAGGCCTCAGGTTCAGTGTCATTCCAATTTGGAATTAATGAGCTTATGCTGTTGAGGGAGGACTGTGGAGTGGCTGGAGAGGATGCTTGGCCCTATGTTGGACGAATGCCATGGCACTCTCCTGGCGGGACCTTTCAAGCACTAGTTTATGGTTGCACTAGGGTACCCTTTCTTGTTTTTCTAATTCCCTTTCTTATCTTTCTCATTCTGCCTTAGCTTCTTCATACTTCCTTTTTTCTTCTCTCTGCTTCCTTTCTTCTTCTCTCTGCTTCTTTTCTTCTTCTCTCTGCTGCCTCTCCATCTAAAGTAAGGTGTCTAACTGCTCCTGCACCCACCCAATGAGCTCTCTTCCCATGAGATACACTTCCTTCTCCATATCCATGAAGGCTTTGTAATTTGCTGCTGCCATGGTGCTGGTGGGTCAGGACTTGTTGAACTGGTTTTGGGAATGGATGAGAAAGGTGTTGTGTAGGTAAGAAGGTTAGCCATACAAGCAATTGAATGGAATGGAAATGGCACTCTGCTCTGGCAGGGTGTGGTTATGCAAGTGTGTTGCCAGTGGACACCACCACTAGTAAATGGGAGTCCCCCCTTTGGTGAGGTAGCACTGGCACTAAGTGCAAGATCGTTCCGGAGAAATGGTGCATGGCACTGGACTGTTAGCTAATTGCAGTAATACTGGCAGTGCTCCCTACTAAAGAGGTGGCACTGGGAGTGTTCCTTAGAGTGAGTATGTGGCACTTGACGAGGGCCCAAAAGGGGTTACCTGAAGTGCAAGGAAGGTGAAAGATACACTGATGGCACTCAGTGCATAGAGGCACAGGTGCAGTTTGTGTTATAGTACACAGTTAGTGGTGGTGACACTCAAGGTGCTGTGGCCTGGAGTGCCAGATATGTGACACTCATGGCATGGATGAGGCATGGAAAGAGTGCAAGCTTGGCTAGAAGAGCAAAATTCGTGAGCACACAATATGCGGTGGAACCACTAGGTCAGGTATTCAATAAGCACACACTGGTGGTGATACAACAAGTGTGAAGGGGTGATAACATGGCCCAAGTTCTGCAAATTATGCAGACTTGGAGCGGCACTCAATGTGCGGTGAAATCATGGTTGAAATTGGGGGATTCTGTGAAACTGGAGTGAGGCACGAAACGTGTGCTGTTTGTGATGTACAAGTGATGATCGCTTTTTTGTCGAGTGCAGAGGCGCCGTTCTGAAGAATGGGTTTGGTTGTTCAACAAATGGTCCGTTTGTTCTGAGGAACGTTTGTGTGTCTGCACACAAACAGGATCAGCTAAAGTGCAAACTTTCTTAGGTTTTGTTCAAGACAATGGATCTGGTTTGTTCCGAAGAACAGTAATTTGTTCAAAGAATGGTAACTTGTTCCAAAGAATGGTAATTTGTTCCGAAGAATGGTAATTTGTTCTGAAGAATGGTAATTGGTTATGTGGTTCTGCAGAACTAGTAAGACACTGCAAAAATAGTATGCAGGCAGTGAGTGAGTGAGTTCAATGACTGGATTTATGGCACTCGAGAATGCAGACTCATCCTGGGGAACTGCATAAAATTAAAATGCGTGAATGTAAAGTGAGTGGAGTGTAAGTGTTAATGGGTTTGCTAGAATATTGCAAAGTTTTTAAGCAGACAAACTTCCAGTTTTTTAAGTAGCTTACATTCATGAATTTGGTTTGTTCTTGCATGAGGCAAATTGTAAGTCAATAAATTGTAAAAAAAAACAATGTTCACAGATAAAAATATACCATGGTAATGTTATTTAATTAAGGATTTAAAGTCTTATCTCAAATTTGAAGGGGGTAACCAAAAAGAATGGTTACGCTTGCTATAAAGTGGAATCTTATTGAAGAATTACCATGGTTGGTAAAATGTAATTATTCTGCTATCATAAATTATTGACAGTTATATAATAAAATTAGCTTGCATGTGAACTAAAGGAAGTTAAAATGACGTCGTAAGATTTACTGTGATCATGAGTGTGTGAGAATGGAATATGCTAAAGCCGTAGAATGGCTACTAACAGCTAACAAATTCCTCAAAATGGTAGTTCATAGAATGACAGTTAGAATGGTGAGTGCGTGGCGAGACTACTTCTTGCAGACCAAAACAGAGGTTGGTGGGTGAGTGAAATACATGCGCCATCACAACAGAACAGTGTGTAGTTCAAGAGAGGTCAGAAGTGAGACTGATCCTTTATTGTTCATGACAGGTACTTATAATGTGAAAAGCAGACGGAAAGGTAGCGGGCGACCTGTGGCCCCCCGCTGCGTCAGTACAGAATTGTGTTTGTTGAAAGACATAAAATGACATACAGAGCATTATAGAACATGTACAAGGCAGATATGTATATCAGCGAATAGGCCGTAGAATGATACATATAATGGGATACATAAAATATCTGAAACAATAACAAGTGACAAATATGACATGATTAATGTACAAATGTAGAGCAAAACACAAGAACGGAGAGGCCATTTGACGCCCTTACAATACTCACCCCCAAGACAATAATTATGTGAGAAATTATTGGATGACACATCAATCGAGGAGGCGCTGCGGCAACTGGAGTGGGCTTCTACTTCTCGAGAACTGTGGGCGGGGTGCGGGCGCAACCTCTGGTTCTGGCATGGGCTGTTTCCTGGGCCGACCTGGACTTCTTTTCGGTGTGGGAGTGGCTGTTCCTGCGGAGTGTTGCTGAGGGGGAACTCTGGGTCTCCTGCCTGTCTCCTCGTTGATTTCGTTGTCCAATAGGAATGCTGGTTTTAGCCTGTCGATCTTTACTCAGTCCTCAAGCACGTGGATGTCCAGCAGGAATGCTTTAGGTGCCCGCCTGATGACTCTGTGGGGTTCCCTGTAGGGCCTAGTTAAGGGCGGCCGATGAGCGTCCACCCTGACGAAGATGTAGGCACAGGAGTCTACGGCGGGTGGGTTGTATCTGCTGGTCCTGTTGGTGAAGGTCCTATGGCATGGAGCGAACTTCCAAATGATGGCGGGAAGAATCCTCTGGGCATGACCAAAGTTTCCCTGTAGACTGTTTTGGCCGGGGAGGCATTGCCATCTGGTTTAGGTGTGGTGTGAAGACCCAAGAGGACCCAGGGGAGCTGTGTATTCCAGTTCTCGTTGGTGCAGTGTGCCATGAGAGCTGCCTTAATAGAGTGGTAGGCTCTCTCGATCATGCCGTTCGCTGTGGGGTTGTACGCCACTGTGCTGTGCAGCTTCGTCCCCATCAGATGTGCCAGGGGGGCCCAGCGTTCCGAGAGGAAGGCAGGATCCCTGTCCGTGGTGATGCTATCGGGCACTCCGAAGCGGCTGATCCAGCTGAAGAGAAGGGCCTCTGCGCATGACGTTGTGGATACCTCCCTCATGGGGGTTGCTTTGGGCCAACGGGTGGAGTGGTCTATAATTGTCAGGAGGTATCTTGCTCCTCCAGACTGCGGAAGGGGGCTGACAAAGTCGACGTGGATATGACTGAACCGCTGACATGGTTGGGGAAATTTTCCGATCCCTGATTCCATGTGGGGAGATGTTTTGCTCGTCTGGCAAGCTATGCAGTTCCTCACCCAATGACGTACGTCCTTGTTGATACTGTGCCAGACGAACTTGTTGGTCATAAGGTGCGCCGTTGTGGGCCCTCAAGGATGGGAGAGACTGTGTGTCATGTTGAACGCCTGCTTTCTCCTTGAAGCTGGCACAAGGGGGTGAGGGCAGCCTGTGCTGGTGTCGCAGAGGAGCATTGTTCTGGAGTTTCCTAAGGGCACGTCTTCCCACTTCAGTGTCGTCAGTGACATTCTGTAGGTTGCCTTCTCAGGGTCCGCTGCTTGCTCCTTCGCCAGGTCTTCGTAGTCGATGCCAAGCTAGAGGGAGCTTATTTCTACTCTTGACGGGTCATCGCCTTCTGGGTTTTTTCTCCCAGGGACATATTTGATGGTGCAGCTGAATTCTGAGATGACAGTTAAGTGCTGCTGCTGTCTTGCCGACCATGCTTCTCCCTGCTTTGCAGCCTGGTAGATAGCTAGCAGTTCCTTGTCAAAGGCTCTGTAGTTGGTTTCGGCTGGTGAGAACTTGCGGCTGAAGAAGGACAAGAACTGAGGGGCGCCGTTCACCACCTGCTCCAGTACTGCACCGCAGGTGAGGTTGCTGGCATCCGTTGTTAACCTGAGGGTGGCTGTGGGGTTGTGGTGTATCAGAGTCATGGCACTGGCGAAGGCTGCCTTCGTTTCACTGAATGCCTTCTGCTGCGGAGCTTCCCAGGTCAGCGCCTTTGGCCTTCCCTTCAGGACTGATGTTAGTGGGTACATGATTCGGGTGATGTTGGGGATGAACCATCTGTAGTAATTTATCATCCCCAGAAACTCCTGTAGGGCCTTGATGTTTTGGGGTTCTGGGAACTTCTGTATGTCCTTCATCTTAGATGCCTTCAGACGTACTCCTGCAGGTGAGATTTCGTGCCCGAGGAAATCTATTTTTCCCTTTCTGAAGATGCACTTGTCTGACCTCACCACTAAGCTGCTCTCCTGTAGACATTTTAGGACTGCCCGGACGTGTTGAAGGTGTTCCTTGGGCGACCTGGAGAAGATCAGGATGTCATTGACATTGCAGACACAGAAGGGCAGGTCCCCCAAAATGGTGTCCATCAGTTGCTGGAATGTGGCACCTGTATTTCTGAGACTGAAGGTTGAATAGAAGAATGTATAGGTCCCGAAGGGCGTTATTATTGCAGTCTTTGGGACATCGTCAGGTTGTACAGGGACTTGGAAATATGATTTGAGCAGGTCCATTTCAGAGAGGATCTTTGCCCTGTGGAGTGTACTCGTCAGGACCTGCATGTTTGGGAGGGGGTAGTGGTCTGGTGTCATCACTACGTTTAGGTGGCGGTAATCTCTGCACGGTCTCCACAAGCCATCTGCCTTCTTTACCATGTGGAGGGGTGATGCCCACGGGCTTGATGCTTATTTGCAGATGCCCATTCATTCCATCTCTGCGAAGGCCTGTTTGGCGTCTTGTAGCTTTTGTGGGGACAGGTGCCGGAACTTTGCATGAGTTAGTGGGCTTGTTGTGGTGGTGTGATGGAATATGCTGTGCTTTGCTGAAGCCCCCGGTGACTGTCATAGCTCCAGTTTAAACACGTCCGGAAACTCCTGTAGGGGGGATGTGTAGCTGCTGGGGGCTGTGGAGCAGATGGCGGGCATCCCCGGTCCTTTGACGAGCTGGCGGGAGTGGCAGGTTCCTGTGTCTAGTAGTCGCTCCCTTCCGACATTGATGAGAAGTCCGTGGTGTCCTAGGAAATCTGCACCCAGCAGCAGGAACTTAACATCCGCAACGACGAAGGGCCAGTGGTATCTGCAGCCCAGGATGGAGATGATCCATGTCGTTGTGCTGTATGTATGGATGGGTGTCCCGTTTGCTGCGATGAGGGCGTTTGTTGAGTCAGGTTTCTTCTTAAGATCTTCTTTCATCGGCAGGAAGACGGATTGCATTGCCCCTGTGTCTGCCAGCAGGCGGTGCTTGGAGATTTCATCTTTAATGAAAAAACCTGCTGGTCGGGGGAGATTGGTTTCGGGGCCACTGCTGTTACTTGTGGCCGCTGATGTCGCTTTTTGGAAAGGAACAGGGGTGTTTGCAGTACTTTGCTTTGGTGCTAGATTTCTTGTGGTAGAAGTACCATGTCGCAAATGATTTCCCCCTGTTCCCTTTTCGTTTCTTTTTGGGAACGACGCTGATCTTTTCGTTGCCGTCATTGTTGCTCTCCGTCAGGCCGCAGGCTTCCAGGGCGGTGGCTGCAAGGTGGCGGTGTGTTCCGAGGCCTTGGTGGCCTTGTGTACCATCTGGGCGACATCTATTAATGTCCCGGTGTCGAGGGTGTCGGCATCCCTTATCTGGCTGCTTGCTTCCTGTGGGAGGCGTCGAAGGAAGATCGCCCTTGCCAAGTCTATTTTCCTTATCCTCCCATTCTTGTCTCAACCTGGTAATGTTATGAGCCCCTGCAGTTCATCCCAGGCCTCTCTGAGTGATGCTTCTCCGAGGGGATGGGATGCCAGGTCGAGTGCTCGCTGTGCTCTTTCCGTCACAGGCACTGAGTAGGTCTTGATTAGTTTATCTTTTAATGCCGCGTATGTAACTTTGTCTGCGTGCGCATCGAGCCAGGCGGAGATCCTGTTGAACACCTCTACCAGAAGCACCACCATGGTGATGTCGGACTTGCTTGCATCGTCTGTTATGCGTGCCTTGCAGAAGTGTACTTCTGCGCACAGGAACCATGAAGCCTTGTTTTCATGTGAAAACTGAGGGAGCTTGACTGCGTCTGCTTTTGTTGGCGAGAGATGCGTACAGACGATGCTCGTGCGTTCGCATTGAATTTCATCTTCTGCCATCTTTACTGCTCACGCACCAAAATGCAGGAAAATGCGCCGTGTTGAGTCCGTTAATGGTGCTGATTGCAGTGGCAAAACGTTCCCTTTGTTAGGTACACTGTATTTAGTTTGTTAATGGCACAGTTTCAACCAGGGAAGGAGCTATCCGAGGCCTAAACTTGATGCCATGTTTAGTCCGTTAAAGGCTCTCTGGACAGTAGGCTGTGGCCGTAGTTGGTCCATTAATGGCTGAGCCAAAACCGCGCTACCTGTCGTTTCCCGGGGTCACCAGTGTGAAGTTCAAGAAAGGTCAGAAGTGAGACTGATCCTTTATTGTTCACGACAGGTACTTATAATGCAAAAAGCCGATAGGAAGGTAGCTGGCGACCTGAGGGCCCCTGCTGCATCAGTACAGAATTGTGTTTGTTGAAAGACATAAAATGACATATACAGAGCATTACAGAACATGTACAAGGCAGATATATATATCGGTGAATAGGCCGTAGAATGATACATATAATGAGATACATAAAGAATCTGAAATAATAACAAGTGACAAGTATGACATGATTAATGTACAAATGTAGAACGAAACACAAGGAACGGAGAGGCGGTTTGACACCCTTACAACAGGTATACAAACGCCCACCACTCTGTTTACAAGATACAAAATGAATCACGACTCTGTTATGGATGAAATGACGCATGAGCATATGCTAAAGGTATTAACACTCAAAAGCACAAATGATGAATTTGCAGTGACTAGGATTTTCAAAATTACAACGTTAATTCCTACAAGTGAAAGGCAGGTGGTGATGAAACGCATTGGTGGGGCAAAGAGTGACACTGCTTCCCCATTACCACCAACTATGGTTGCCTTGGTAACGGTGGAGGTTGCCAGATACGACCTTCCTATCTAAGTGGTATAAAAAATTTCTGCTTTATAAATGGAGAGAAATTTTCCATTTTTCTTTTGAATTATCACTGTTCACTTCCTGGCTAAATTTCTGACTAGCTAAGTTATGCAATTTGCCAACATGCAATAGCAATAGTCCCTGACAATTCTACCTAAATGGCAATGTTACCTAAGGGGATGAATAAAATTAATTTCTTTGAGGCTCGGTCAGCTCTTGTGAATGTGTGCAGAATAAATTCTGGAATTTATGAGATGCTAGTCACAGATTTTCAAACATCAAACAGTAAAATGAATACTTACACTGTATAACTTCTGTCCAACTGCATGCCTTTGGGATGTAAGTGGAATTTTACATTAATTGGTTTGTCTCAATTCACAAGTCCAGTCTAGCAATGATTCGTTAAGCTAATCACTGGAATCTTCCAAAATAAACTGGTTTAGGTCGTTATTTTTTACAAGTGTTGGTGGTAAATGCAAATCTTACCTTGTTGTGGACACTTCAGGCTGGGGACCAACAACCTGTAATACAAAATAAGTGATCTAAATGAGATTTCAATTAGGGGAAGGTCTCAGGACAGAAATTCTGGGTCTGAATTAATTACATGTTTTACAGGAATCAGAAGAGTAAATTACAAGGAGCAGTGTACTCTAGGCTCATGCCACTTTCAGGTTAATATTTGACAATAGACAAATCAAGAGTGCCACTCAATACATGGTTAAGTTACGTTTAATTTACAATCAGGAAGGACTTGATTGAAGGACATAGGGCACAGAGGATACAGACGGCTCTACAGTGAATCACACACCCTTTCTGTAATGCATGAGAAAGGGACACGATCAGTTATTACAATGGGAGTTGCCAAAGGCTCGAGGAATTGACATCACATAAGATCAGTTACCTATTCTTTAACACTGATGAATGATCTCCTGCAAGGGTCAAGGCCTAGTACAATGCAAGGGGAAGTAGAAAAGGAAATAAAGTATGAGATAACTGATCAAACACTTTCACTGCACAATACCTTAGTTCCTGAAGCAAAGATCCTCAGTTGTAGAATAATGGGCTCTCAGTTGGGTGGACATCTATACAAGGCACTCAGGATGGCAAACGATGGATCAGACAAAGGGTGAGCCTTGGCTTGAGGGTAAGGTTAGCTTGGCAGCATGGTGCCGGACCAGTTGCTAGTCTGCTCTCAACTTAACTGCCTTGTTGTTCCGGGGTCATCCTTATCAGACCTTGGATTCCTGCCGGTTTCCATCGCCCCAAGCAATTTAGGTGTCCTGCATGTCATGGGCGAATCTCATTAGACCCCACTTTAGATCCTTCACTTGGCCAGAGAGGACAGCAGGTTTCTATGTATGGAAAGAGTTCTTGGTCAGTACAAGTCATTAAGAGATTAAGTTAAGTGCTTTGAGGAGGCTTAGCAAGGGAAGGTACTGACCCTGACTAATTTAATGGGCAAAATTCAACTACTAGGAAGCATCTTAAGGGTGCTCCCTGTTTTGGGTGTTATTTTCCTGAGGTTTAGCATGAGGGCTGCCAAGAAGTGGATACTTCTAGCAATATGTATACATATATATATATATATATATATATATATATATATATATATATATATATATATATATATATATATATATATATATATATATATATATATATATATATATATATATATATGTGTGTGTGTGTGTGTGTGTGTGTGTGTGTGTGTGTGTAATTATAATAGCCACAATGCCCTCTTAACTTCAAAAAGTCAAGAGGGCATTGTGGCTATTACAATTACATATGTATCTGGTAAAAAGTGACCAGTAGATTCTATATATATATTTCATCCTAAAAGGCAATAAAAATGATTGTCCACTCAGCTACGATGGTGAGGATGGGATTATTCCAGCTCTAATGTATATACCTGAAAACAATAGACTTTTATCCTTCTCGTGGTCAGGTTGACAACGTGGCCTAGTGGTATAATGGAACCTGGGTTCGTTTCCTGCTACTGGACATCATAATTTCTTCATATTTCTTGCACTTGGATCTTAAGGCTTTGTAGTGACAAGAGTATCCAAAAAAGCGTGTAGAATTTGAGAAATTAAGAGGGCATTGTGGCTATTACAATTAAATATGTATCTGGTAAAAAGTGACCAGTAGATTCTACACACACACACACACACACACACACACACATATATATATATATATATATATATATATATATATATATATATATATATATATATATATATATATATATATATATATATATATATATATATATATATACATATATATAAGTGAATTTGTTTGTATATTAATTTGGCTTCTGTAGAAATCCAAAACGTTTGACAGACCCAGACAAAATTTTGCACATGGCCTCTATGTCACCCCAGAAAGGTTTTTAACTCAAAATCAAACCCCTACCTATGACAGACATACAAACACAAACAAAACAAATTAAACTTTCGTTTTTATGTCACCTTCTCCTTCAGTTTTCTGGGTTTATTCTCAGTTTTCACCCGATGCATCACCTTTTTCTCTGGCATTGCCAGAAGTATGATTAACTTACAACAATAAACCCCCATAACATCAGTTTCAGATCAGAATTTATGTGAATTTTGATCACAATCTACGATAATAATTAATGCAGTTGTTTATTACCCTGATAAAATCTACTGTACTTTGAAAACCTAAATCGGTAATTTCTTTCCGTAATAAGCAAAGCCGAGTCTATGCATGCGTAGTAGTGGCTTAATGCAATGATTTCAGCCATCAGCGGTTGGAATCAATTATTGTGCGAATTAGCAAAACTTCACTGCATACAGAAGGTAAGTTTCTTTTCAGTTGGCTTGGAATTGATTACCTGGAAGATATTGACTGAAAATTTAGATTAAAACTTTACAGGAATATAGATTATTACATTTGGAAATCTTTTACGAAAGGCACTTGGACGGTAAATATATTAGATGCAAATAGGGGCTTGAGAAATGACGACCACTGCACTTTGAGTGCTCACAGATTACACAACACCCCAATTCATACCTTTCGCTGATGTAATCATACACAGTGAGGAATAGTTTTCCCATCATTTAGGAAAACAAAATTATTGTTTATAGTTATATATTAGAGTGACATATATTCATTTCTATCTTTTATCAAAACAAAGAATACCGATTGTCTAACATTCCTCCAAGAAGGGAAGGATTTTATTTGATTCATGATTACATTATTGTATGAATTGCCCAAGTTTATAGATGCCGTACGTTTAACTTTATACTTAATTCTACGTTAAGGAATTTGATGTCATTGTAAAAGAAAATGAGTTATAATTTATTATGTCATGTTAAAAACATCCCTAAAACCAGTATGAAAAAATGTGTATCATGAGTTAAAGTTAGCCATATAGGAAAGTGCTTTGCCACTTTTTTCTTAATGTGATGAGGGGGTGGAGGGCTAACTTTTGCAGCAATTCACTTAGTAATAGGAAAGAAGTAAAATGGCATAACAGAGTATTGACTAAATATTTCTTATTAAAAAAGACGTTCATTCTCATACAATGTTAATGAATGAGTTTAAATCAGTACTGATAGGTTGGTTCAGTTTTACCTGAATTGGACAGTGAAGTTTACTTTCATTACAGTAACACATATCATAAAAAGACATCACTGGCCTAGGCCTATACCAAATTGTCTGTATCACATGGAAATATTGTTTTAGATTTTTATTGTATGATTTGGACTTATAACGGCCTACAAACAGTGTTGAAGGGTCTAACAGTGAAATGAATAAGCCTATACATAATTTATTCATATCCTAATCAGAGTGTCTGAGATGCTTCCCAGATGAAATACAGTGGCAAACCGTCACGAAATTGGTGCTAACCTGTCCACACATGCAATTACCTGTCAATTGGTTGAAAGATATTTAGGTAATACCATCAGTTCATCCGTTCTGGTGAGTGGACTGTCTCCACCCACAAACCATTGTCTACACATAAGTTTTAACGGCAGTTTCAATGGACTGACAGAAGAAATGACAGGTAAACTTGTTGGTGTTAGGGAGGAGAAAGTGGGAGAGAGAGAGAAAATAGCTTATCGAATGTCATTCAGAGTTTTTCCAGGCAGCACAGGGTTGGTAAGCTAGTGTATTATATATATATATATATATATATATATATATATATATATATATATATATATATATATATATATATGTATATATATATATGTACACAACTCAGACCAAAGGAAAATTACACGGAATTGTTATACAAATGAACATCAAAAATCATACAGTACACTTCAGTAAAAAGAAGAGGACACACCATAATTTTGCTTCAATGAAGAAAGTCAGGTGACGAAGAAGTGAACTGACGACAGGTACTGCGGCGTTGAGGAGTAATCTACATAATAAACACGGACTCAGTAACTGTTAAGGCTTAGTCGTTTGAGGCTTTACCCAGTATCTTATGTTTACATTTATTCACACGTTCTCATATATTGGAGACGGTAAGGTATTCACTATAAAACTGGTTTTTCAATTAGTCAAGTTCAGCAATTTGTGTTCTGGCATTGGCGGACGGCATTGGCACATAAGCCATTTGAACTTCTATGGGCAAGGCTTAGTGTTTGTTACTTTACTTTATAAATACTTTCTCTGATGGAATATATAAATATACACACACACACACACACACACACACACACACACACATATATATATATATATATATATATATATATATATATATATATTATATATATATATATATATATATATATATATATATATATATATATATATATATATATATATATATATATATATATATATATATATATATATATATATATATATATATATATATATATATATATATATATATATATAGGTATATATCAGCAGAGCAGGAGGACGATGGTTGTCGTCGGCTCTGTCTTGGTCGTCGTTATTGAGGAGGACGATTGTTCCAGCTTAGAGTTTCTTGAGGTTTGTTGCCTCCTTTGTATTTCTTTGTGTTTCTTACTTGAGGACGAGATGACGTCTGTTGAATGGCGTCAAGGTCTTGTCAGCAGAGCAGCAGAGAGTTCCTTGAGGACGAGATGGTTGTCGTGTCGGCTCGGTCTTGGTCGTCTGCAGCAGGAGGACGTCAGGTCTGAGGGCAGCAGCTGAGAGAGTTGTGTCGTGGTCGTTGTCTTGGTCGCGTTATTGCAGGTATCCGTACCTGAGAGTCAGGGTCGGCGGCAGCAGCAGGTGGAGAGTTTTTGAGGACGAGATGGTTGTCGTGTCGGCTCTGTCTTGGTCGTCGTTATTGGAGGAGGACGTCAGCAGAGCAGCGGAGAGTTCCTTGAGGACGAGATGGTTGTCGTGTCGGCTCTGTCTTGGTCGTCGTTATTGGAGGAGGACGTCAGCAGGTCTCGTCAGCAGAGCAGCGGAGAGTTTCTTGAGGACGAGATGGTTGTCGTGTCGGCTCTGTCTTGGTCGTCGTTATTGGAGGAGGACGTCAGCAGGTCTTGTCAGCAGAGCAGCAGAGAGTTTCTTGAGGACGAGATGGTTGCCGTGTCGGCTCTGTCTTGGTCGTCGTTATTGGAGGAGGGCGTCAGCAGGTCTTGGAGGAGGACGTCAGCAGCAGAGCAGCGGAGAGTTTCTTGAGGACGAGATGGTTGTCGTGTCGGCTCTGTCTTGGTCGTCGTTATTGGAGGAGGACGTCAGCAGGTCTCGTCAGCAGAGCAGCGGAGAGTTTCTTGAGGACGAGATGGTTGTCGTGTCGGCTCTGTCTTGGTTGTCGTTATTGGAGGAGGACGTCAGCAGGTCTCGTCAGCAGAGCAGCGGAGAGTTTCTTGAGGACGAGATGGTTGTCGTGTCGGCTCTGTCTTGGTCTTCGTTATTGGAGGAGGACGTCAGCAGGTCTCGTCAGCAGAGCAGCGGAGAGTTTCTTGAGGATAAGATGGTTGTCGTGTCGGCTCTGTCTTGGTCGTCGTTATTGGAGGAGGACGTCAGCAGGTCTCGTCAGCAGAGCAGCGGAGAGTTTCTTGAGGATGAGATGGTTGTCGTGTCGGCTCTGTCTTGGTCGTCGTTATTGGAGGAGGACGTCAGCAGGTCCCGTCAGCAGAGCAGCGGAGAGTTTCTTGAGGACGAGATGGTTGTGGTGTCGGCTCTGTCTTGGTCGTCGTTATTGGAGGAGGACGTCAGCAGTTCTCATCAGCAGAGCAGCGGAGAGCTTCTTGAGGACGAGATGGTTGTCGTGTCGGCTCTGTCTTGGTCGTCGTTATTGGAGGAGGACGTCAGCAGGTCTCGTCAGCAGAGCAGCGGAGAGTTTCTTGAGGACGAGATGGTTGTCGTGTCGGCTCTGTCTTGGTCGTCGTTATTGGAGGAGGACGTCAGCAGGTCTCGTCAGCAGAGCAGCGGAGAGTTTCTTGAGGACGAGATGGTTGTCGTGTCGGCTCTGTATTGGTCGTCGTTATTGGAGGAGGACGTCAGCAGGTCTCTCGCAGAGCAGCAGAGCAGCGGAAAGTTCCTTGGTCGTCGAGGAGGAGGACGTCAGCAGGTCTCGTCAGCAGAGCAGCGGTTGTCGAGATGTCGGCTCTGTCTTGGTCGTCGTTATTGGAGGAGGACGTCAGCAGGTCTCGTCAGCAGAGCAGCGGAGAGTTTCTTGAGGATGAGATGGTTGTCATGTCGGCTCTGTCTTGGTCGTCGTTATTGGAGGAGGACGTCAGCAGGTCTCGTCAGCAGAGCAGCGGAGAGTTTCTTGAGGACGAGATGGTTGTCGTGTCGGCTCTGTATTGGTCGTCGTTATTGGAGGAGGACGTCAGCAGGTCTCGTCAGCAGAGCAGTGGAAAGTTCCTTGAGGACGAGATGGTTGTCGTGTCGGCTCTGTCTTGGTCGTCGTTATTGGAGGAGGACGTCAGCAGGTCTCGTCAGCAGAGCAGCGGAGAGTTTCTTGAGGATGAGATGGTTGTCGTGTCGGCTCTGTCTTGGTCGTCGTTATTGGAGGAGGACGTCAGTAGGTCTCATCAGCAGAGCAGCGGAGAGTTTCTTGAGGAGGAGGGGACGTCAGATGGTTGTCGCAGAGCAGTCGGCTCTGTCTTGGTCGTCGTTATTGGAGGAGGACGTCAGCAGGTCTCGTCAGCAGAGCAGCGGAAAGTTCCTTTGAGGACGAGATGGTTGTCGTGTCGGCTCTGTCTTGGTCGTCGTTATTGGAGGAGGACGTCAGCAGGTCTCGTCAGCAGAGCAGCAGAGAGTTTCTTGAGGATGAGATGGTTGTCGTGTCGGCTCTGTCTTGGTCGTCGTTATTGGAGGAGGACGTCAGCAGGTCTCGTCAGCAGAGCAGCGGAGAGTTTCTTGAGGACGAGATGGTTGTCGTGTTGGCTCTGTCTTGGTCGTCGTTATTGGAGGAGGACGTCAGCAGGTCTCGTCAGCAGAGCAGCGGAGAGTTTCTTGAGGACGAGATGGTTGTCGTGTCGGCTCTGTCTTGGTCGTCGTTATTGGAGGAGAACGTCAGCAGGTCTCGTCAGCAGAGCAGCGGAGAGTTCCTTGAGGACGAGATGGTTGTCGGCTGTCGGTCGTCGTTATTGGAGGAGGACTGTCTTGGTCGTCGTTATTGGAGGAGGACGTCAGCAGGTCTCGTCAGCAGAGCAGAGGAGAGTTTCTTGAGGACGAGAGATGGTTGTCGAGCAGCAGAGAGTGAGGACGAGATGGGTTGTCGCTCTGTCTTGGTCGTCGTTATTGGAGGAGGAAGTCAGCAGGTCTCGTCAGCAGAGCAGAGGAGAGTTTCTTGAGGACGAGATGGTTGTCGTGTCAGCTCTGTCTTGGTCGTCGTTATTGGAAGAGGACGTCGAGATGGTTGTCGTGTCGGCTCTGGTCTTGGTCGTCGTTATTGGAGTCAGCAGGTCTCGTCAGCAGAGCAGCGGAGAGTTTCTTGAGGACGAGATGGTTGTCGTCGGCTCTCTTGTCTTGGGAGGAGGACGTCAGCAGTTCGTTATTGGAGAAGTCTTGGCCGTTGGAGGAGAACAGCAGGTCTCGTCAGCAGAGCAGCTTGAGGACGAGATGGTCGGCTATTGTCTTGGTCAGCAGTCTTGCAGGTCTGCCAGCAGAGCAGCGGAGAGTTCAGGACGATGGTTGTCGTGTCGGCTCTGTCTTGGTCGTCGTTATTGAGGAGGAGACGTCGGCAGGTCTCTGTCGTCAGCAGAGCAGCAGAGAGTTTCTTGAGGACGAGATGGTCGTGTCGGCTCTGTCTTGGGAGGAGTCGTTATTGGAGGAGAACGTCAGCAGGTCTCGTCAGCAGAGCAGCAGGAGAGTTTCTTGAGGACGAGATGGTTGTCGTCGGCTCTGTCTTGGTCGTCGTTATTGGAGGAGGACGTCAGCAGGTCTCGTCAGCAGAGCAGCAGAGTTCAGCGAGGAGGAGACGTGCCGCAGCAGAGAGTTTGTCTTGGTCTGATTGGACGAGGTTTCTTGAGGAGGACGTCAGCAGGTCTCGGCAGAGCAGCGGAGAGCTTCTTGAGGACGAGATGGTTGTCGTGTCGGCTCTGTCTTGGTCGTCGTTATTGGAGGAGGACGTCAGAGCAGCGGAGTCGTCGGCACTGTCTTGGTCATTGGAGGAGGACGTCAGAGAGCAGCGGAGAGTTCCTTGAGGACTGGTTGTCGGAGGCTTTTGGTCGTCGTTATTGGAGACGAGACGTCAGCAGGTCTTGTCAGCAGAGCAGCGGAGAGTTCCTGAGGACGAGATGGTTGTCGTGTCGGCTCTGTCTTGGTCGTCGTTATTGGAGGAGGACGTCAGCAGGTCTCGTCAGCAGAGCAGCAGAGAGTTCCTTGAGGAGAGATGGTTTCGGTCGTTATTGGAGGAGATGGTCTGTCAGCAGAGCAGCAGAGAGTTCGGGTTGTCTCGCTGTCTTGGTCGTCGTTATTGAGGAGGACGTCAGCAGGTCTCGGCAGAGCAGCGGAGAGTTCCTTGAGGACGATGGTTGTCGTGTCGGCTCTGTCTTGGTCGTCGTTATTGGAGGAGGACGTCAGCAGGTCTCGTCAGCAGAGCAGCCGAGAGTTTCCTGAGGACGAGATGGTTGTCGTGTCGGCTCTGTCTTGGTCGTCGTTATTGGAGGAGGACGTCAGCAGGTCTCGTCAGCAGAGCAGCAGAGAGTTCCTTGAGGACGAGATGGTTGTCGTGTCGGCTCTGTCTTGGTCGTCGTTATTGGAGCAGGAGGACGTCAGCAGGTCTCGTCAGCAGCAGAGCAGCGGAGAGTTCCTGAGGACGAGATGGTTGTCGTGTCGGCTCTGTCTTGGTCGTCGTTATTGGAGGAGGACGTCAGCAGGTCTCGTCAGCAGAGCAGCGGAGAGTTTCTTGAGGACGAGATGGTTGTCGTGTCGGCTCTGTCTTGGTTGTCGTTATTGGAGGAGGACGTCAGCAGGTCTCGTCAGCAGAGCTGCATAGGGTTTCTTGAGGACGAGATGGTTACTGTGTCGGCTCTGTCTTGGTCGTCGTTATTGGAGGAGGACGTCAGCAGGTCTCGTCAGCAGAGCAGCAGAGAGTTTGAGGAGCGACGAGAGTTTCTGTCTTGGTCGTCGTTATTGGAGGAGGACGAGAGGTCTGCAGAGCAGCGGAGAGTCGGCGAGATGGTGTCTTGGTCGTCTGGTCGTCGTTATTGGAGGAGGACGTTAGCAGGTCTCATCAGCAGAGCAGCGAGAGTTTCTTGAGGATGAGATGGTTGTCGTGTCGGCTCTGTCTTGGTCGTCGTTATTGGAGGAGGACGTCAGCAGGTCTCGTCAGCGTCAGCAGAGCAGCGGAGAGTTCCTGGAGGAGGACGTGAGGACGAGATGGTTGTCGTGTCGGCTCTGTCTTGATCGTCGTTATTGGAGGAGGACGTCAGCAGG
Organism: Macrobrachium rosenbergii; assembly: GCF_040412425.1. Classification (NCBI taxonomy): domain Eukaryota; kingdom Metazoa; phylum Arthropoda; class Malacostraca; order Decapoda; family Palaemonidae; genus Macrobrachium; species Macrobrachium rosenbergii. The sequence continues at coordinate 21,750,551 of NC_089798.1, forward strand.
TCTCGTCAGCAGAGCAGCGGAGAGTTTCTTGAGGACGAGATGGTTGTCGTGTCGGCTCTGTCTTGGTCGTCGTTATTGGAGGAGGACGTCAGCAGGTCTCGTCAGCAGAGCAGCGGAGAGTTTCTTGAGGACGAGATGGTTTGGTCGTGTCGGCTCTGTCTTGCAGTCGTCGGAGAGTTTCTTGAGGAGGATGGACGTCAGCAGGTCGTCGTCAGCAGAGCAGCCGGAGAGTTCTTGAGGATGAGAGCAGAGTTGTCGAGATGGTTGTCGTCGGCTCTGTCTTGGTCGTCGTTATTGGAGGAGGACGTCAGCAGGTCTCATCAGCAGAGCAGTGGAGTCAGGACGAGATGGTCTCGGCTCTGTCTGTCTTGGTCGTCGTTATTGCACGAGCAGGTCTTGTCAGGAGAGTTCCTTGAGGACGAGATGGTTGTCGTGTCGGCTCTGTCTTGGTCGTCGTTATTGGAGGAGGACGTCAGCAGGTCTCGTCAGCAGAGCAGCGGAGAGTTCCTTGAGGACGAGATGGTTGTCGTGTCGGCTCTGTCTTGGTCGTCGTTATTGGAGGAGGACGTCAGCAGGTCTCGTCAGCAGAGCAGCGGAGAGTTTCTTGAGGACGAGATGGTTGTCGTGTCGGCTCTGTCTTGGTCGTCGTTATTGGAGGAGGACGTCAGCAGGTCTCGTCAGCAGAGCAGCAGAGCAACGGAGAGTTTCTTGAGGCTCGTTATTGAGATGGTTGTCGAGTTTCGAGGACGAGATCTGTCTTGGGCTCGTTGGTTGTCGTTATTGGAGGAGGACGTCAGCAGGTCTCGTCAGCAGAGCAGCGGAGAGTTCCTTGAGGACGAGATGGTTGCCGTGTCGGCTCTGTCTTGGTTGTCGTTATTGGAGGAGAACGTCAGCAGGTCTTGTCAGCAGAGCAGCGGAGAGTTCCTTGAGGACGAGATGGTTGTCATGTAGGCTCTGTCTTGGTCGTCGTTATTGGAGGAGGACGTCAGCATGTCTCGTCAGCAGAGCAGCGGAGAGTTTCTTGAGGACGAGATGGTTGTCGTGTCGGCTCTGTCTTGGTCGTCGTTATTGGAGGAGGACGTCAGCAGGGCGTCATCAGGTCTTGAGGACGAGATGGTTGTCGTGTCAGCTCTATGTCTTGCAGAGCAGCTGAGAGGTTCTTGAGGACGAGATGGTGGTTGTCGTGTCGGCTCTGTCTTGGTCGTCGTTATTGGAGGAGGACGTCAGCAGAGCAGAGCAGGAGAGTTTCTTGAGGACGAGATGGTTGTCGTGTCGGCTCTGTCTTGGTCGTCGTTATTGGAGGAGGACGTCAGCAGGTCTCGTCAGCAGAGCAGCGGAGAGATGTTTCTGGCCATGATGGTTCGTTATCGTCTCGTCAGACTCTGTCATGATGGCTCCTGGAGTTGGAGTTGGAGGACTGTGCTTGAGGGCTACTGTAGATGGTTGCCGTGTCGGCTCTTTCTTTGTTGTCCTGCAGTGTTCCTGTGTTGCAGCTTCGTCTGTGAATGTTTATGTAACTCTGGCTGTTCGTATTTTTCATGTGATTGTTTATTGCTTTGCTGACTGTGTTTTTCATGTGATGTTTATTGCTTTGCTGACTGTATTTTTCATGTGATGTTTATTGCTTTGCTGACTGTATTTTTCATGTGATGTTTATTGCTTTGCTGACTGTTTAAGGTAGCCTATCTAATTTTTGACCATTTATGTATTGTTTTTTTTGCGTATTTAAGCTTGTCTTATGAGTGTTATAATTCATGTGATTTATTTGGACTTGCTGCTTTCAGATTCAATGTTTTGAATTATTTTTGCAGACTCTTAAATGTAACGTTTGTGCTGTTAATGGTCTCTCATGTTTATTTGATTATTGTCCTTTTAAAGTAATTTGATTATGCGGCTGATTTGTTTTTGTAATACAGTAGTTTAAAGTGCTGTCTCTTTTTATATTGTTTATAAATTTATTACTGACTCACATTTTGGTATGCTAAATTGAACCTGACTCACTTAATATTGTGTATATAACTTTATCGTAAATAAATGATTTTTAAGGTAACTTTTTGGTTTTGTTCTGCTCCTCCCTCCTTTGTTTGTCACCTCTCGTCAGTCATTTCAGCCCAATTGCTTATTATTTTTAAGAACCTGTCGATCTCGAGAGGCGAGATCGTAAATATATATATATATATATATATATATATATATATATATATATATATATATATATATATATATATATATATATATATATATATATATATATATATATATATATATATATATATATATATATATATATATATCAAATTAAAGCCCTCCTCTACAGCATAAAATAAAATTGATATGGACAAAAACAAAAGTAATTCAAAACAGGTATTTATTTAAGTTTCTCTCTGAGTATTTAATATTTTGTGTGGCCTCCATCTGCCTGTACCACAGCCTGTATTCTTGAGGGGTATGATTTCAGCAAATCGCAAAAAGCTGAGACTCAAACTCCATTTCCCTGAGCACTTCAGTCACCTATCTTTGCAGGTCGCTGAGGCTTGGTATACCATCATAGTTCACTGTGTGCACTTCAACACGATCCTTTAAGATACTACCAATGTTTTCACACACATTAAGGTCAAGGGAGCTACCTGGAAATTCACTTGACGAGAAGAAATCGATACCACTGTTTCGAAGCAGCTCCTGTGTCTGAAGAGCCTTGAAACATGGTGCCTTATCATGCAAAAATGTGACTTCTTCAGCAGATAACACATTTTCAGGATCTTTGAGGAAAGGAAATACTCCACCAGTAAGCACAGTTTCTCTGAAGTATTCGCGATTCCATGACTCCTTTTTCTTTGATGATCCACATTAACCATTTGGCTGTGAAACAGAGAAAAATTCCCAAACATTCAGGAAATTTCACAACTTGGCGATAGCGCACGTCATCGCTGATATCATCCAACTTTGCAGCCCAAATGATGTCATTTTTATGATTTGGCTTCCTGGCTGTGTAAATGAAGAATTCATCTGATGCGGCAACATGGAGAAAGTCAGCTTCATCCCAATCTTTAAGAAATGAACCACAAAACCTCTTTCCCATTTTTGTTTCTAGTTCAAGCGCCAATTTACGTAAAGACTTTCTTGGTCTACCCACTGCATCAGCTATGATGTCTTTTGACTCCTGAGAAAGGACTTCAGGCCTTCCAAGATTCTCACTCTTTTCGCGATGACAGTCATATGAATTTTTGTTCCAGTTTCTTTTAACAAAGGATTCATCTCTTTTAATGTATTTAGCTATCCAGGAACATGAAATGAGGGATGCACCAGCATCCCTGGCCTCTCTGAAGGTTATAGCCCGGATTTGGTCAATCCATCTGATTTCCTCTGAGTCGTTAGCCATGGCTGTATCTAACTCCGACACTCAGTCTGAAAATAGAAGAAATGTGAAATGAAAAATAGCTTAATAGAAACTTAAAATAATGTACTTGGAGATAGGCTATACCAGAAAACTTCATAACTTTCCATTTGTTCTGCGGAGGGGGGGGCCTCTAATTTCGAAACACATGGTATATATATATATATATATATATATATATATATATATATATATATATATATATATATATATATATATATATATATATATATATATATATATATATATATATATATATATATATATATATATACTTTCGGTAATATTCAGTGCCACCTAAATATTCAAAAAGATTAAAGGGTGGATGAAGCCTCGGTGCAGAAAAAATTCATAACATTAACAGTTTCATTCAGCTGCAAAGGCTCATGAGTAGCGTATCGGATCCCCCTACACGCTTCTCGGATATTAAGGCTCTTCCTTTCTAAAACCTCTCCCGTCCCTCTATCTATCCAGCAAATTCCAGATCTTCTTTTGAAGTGTATAGCATACCACAACAGGAAAATCTTGTAAAATATCTTGACCTTAGCATTAAGTCGCTGAATTTAAATATCTGTTAATTCCGTCATACAAAAAAGTACTTTGTAAGTCTAATAGTTCTCTCTCTCTCTCTCTCTCTCTCTCTCTCTCTCTCTCTCTCTCTCTCTCTCTCTCTCTCTCTCTCTCTCTCTTTTCCGGTCGTCTTAGACAAATTGCAAATATCGCTTTCTTGTTTATTCCATTTCACATAGTCTTGGTTTCATTTGTTAAACATAATCCTGCAATTCTGTAAGCCAATTTCCTTTTTACTTATGAAGTTGACTTGTATGTCTCTGTTTCCAATGAAAAAAGTCACAGAGCTTTCGGCTGCGCACAACCGATATGATTACTTCAAAGTCTTGTTTCCTAGAAACAATATTTCTTGCGTTTCCAAACAGTTGAGCTCACAGTAGCAAATCTGAACAGTCATCACGAGTGAATATCAAATAATTACGAGTGTAATGAACTTAAGAAAACTGAGTTATTTAGATCAAACAAGTAAAACTTGGGAAAATCCTAAATAATCGCCATTTTGGCATGTTTTTAAACAGTGTAACTTTGAGAGAAGAGTCATTACTGTATATACTCATAAAGACTCAAGGGCAACTTGGCCTTGTTGTCTGCATCAGTTGGAACTAAACACTAACATAAGCGCAGTTTATTGTAACGGCATCATTAAATTAATGTTGGCAGTGCTCAGTGATACTGAGCAGAGTCAAGAATGAAGGTCACAATACCGGGTGACAGAACAGGTATAAAGGGGAGACTCGATAAATCCCTCATATTAATGTCGGTTTCAGTAGGAGGTTATTCTCAGCAGTAGAAGATGGCGAAGGTGCGCTTTCAAGTTTCATCTTCAGAATTAAAGTAGAATGAAGTGATAAACAATCGCTTCATTTCATGCCTGGCGTCGAAGAGGGTGAGGTTCAAAGTTTACCTTCGTTGGTGCAAATTAGATTTTGGTGTTGATATTTTTACGGAGAGACTTCAAAATGCAAAGGCTGAATTTGAGAAGGAAGAAGAAACAAGCACACCTTTCTCGCTTTCAAGGGACCCCATTACTTAGCTCTAGACATTGAAGAAGAGGAAGTCTGGGATGGAATGTGAATGACACCAATGGGACACGAATATTGACGGACAATGCTTCCAATCATGGACCCCCACCCTTCCTTCCTACTGCGTTCCTTTCCACCTCCTCCCTCATGAATCTCCTCCTACATGCTCCCTCCCACCCACCATCTCGTCGTCATTGCAGAAAAATGACGCTGGCATTGAGTTTCAGATGGCAATGACAAAAGCTTCCGCCACCATTGTCCTACATTGTACACGACACTGAAATATATCTCCCTCTTTTATTCGCTGTCCTTTTGGACAGCTCGTCATGAGATGCAGGGGCTTGTTTGCAAGTTATTTTTGAAATATGCATCGTGATTGTCCTTAATCTAAAAGTCGGAGACAGTGCTCTGCTGTCATGCGCGCCCTCTCTCTTCTTCTTCTTCTTCCTGTATACACACACATCGTCAACATACTCATTTGCTTTTCCTTCAACAGTTTTTCTTTGTACGCAAAATTTCTCAGTGAAGTAGTCGTTTACCGTTTCTTATTGTTCTTTCTCTTAATTCCGGTTTTCGCTTCCATTCCTCTATGAATATGGAACTAGACATTATTGCTAATACGAAAAGCCGAAACTAGGTGCGTCCAAGGCTTATTTCTCTCCTGTTTTGTATTAACCCCGAGGTGTCAGGAAATGTTCATGGGTTTGTGTGTTAGGCTCCTTGGATATCACAATTATAGTGTTGTAGGTGAATAGCAATACCTTTTAAAAAGATCACAGGCCTGGCTAAGTCTGCCTGCTATCAAGAACTAGAGGTTTATCACTTCTGAGTTTGCTTTCACCCACAGAGAGAGGGCGGCGCCATAGGGAAACCAAACAGATATCAATGCCACCTGCGCCTTGTAACTATCGAAGGAAGCAGGGACAGACAATTTACAGGGCCAGAGGTTTCAGAAGTTTCACCTCTTTACCCAGAACTCATCAACTACACGTCGTGCACATTTGCGGTGCATGGTTTCTCAATCTCCTATTTTCCTAAGGCCGTGTTCACCACATACCACTTTCCCTTGTAATCACAAAATTCTCACACTTGCGCTTCATAGGAAATATTTAATCCAAACACACCCTTTCTTGCTTCATCCCACACTTCCTAGTTCTGTTTTCTGACTTTATCTAGCACAAAACTCTGTTGTGAATATTTGTAGGTACACTAATACATACATACATATATATATATATATAGTACACACACACACACACACACACACACACATATATATATACATATATATATATATATATATATATATATATATATACATACATATATATATATATATATATATATATATATATGTATGGGTCTTCGAGTGAAATATGGAAAAGGGGAGACGTTGTCTGAAAATATTTCAGTCTTATGTCAACGAAGTAAATAATAAGAGGATTTATTGTATATAGAGGATAGAAGAAATACAGATCTGAACTGATGTAACAACAGAGGGGATTGGTGTAAAGTTGATAGTATTTGTGGATGAGACTGTTGTCGTCGCAAGGAGGACAATAAGATGATGAATGAATGGAAAGCTTTGTCTCAGGATTTGTTGGGATTACAAGTGAGATGCTGAGGTACGAGTATATTAAAGGAAGTGCAGCTGAGGAGCAGTTCAGATGCGTCCAGAATTTCTGAATGAAGGAGACATCCCAGAGGAAAAAAAGGAATTTGCTCCTTTGTGCGAGAGCAAAAGTGGAAGGCGACTGTAAAGCCTAGTCGGTCGACTCTTTGGTCGAGAAGGAGAAAGGAATTTGCTCCTGCAGTAGGTTTCGGTCACCTTCCACTTTTCCTCTTCTCTTCTCTCTCTTCTCTCATAGAGGCACAATTTGCGAGAAACAAATTTTTTCTCTAAAGTGTCTATACTTTAGAAGCTCTCTTGCAAACGTATTCTTTTTACCATCGAAGCCTTTGTCGCTTGTTCATTTCCAACGTTTCATCTCAACACTTGCTTCTTTCTTTCGGTGTTGCCGCGAGGCCAAAACTCACTTTTCTACTACATCTCTCACCAGTCCTTCCATCTCTCCCCCTCCAGACACGCCCGCCCCACGATGTGGCTGTTGTAGTAATATATAGAACAGAATCAGTCAGGCAGCTGAGAGAGAGAGAGAGAGAGAGAGAGAGAGAGAGAGAGAGAGAGAGAGAGAGAGAGAAATACGGTATATGGGAAAACATCAATTTTTCTTGTCTCCATCTTCGTCTGTGCTGGTTTTAGTGTTCCCGAGCGATTACTGATGAATGCTAAATACTTTCGCATGCCAGGCAACTCCAAATTACAAAGCTTGTTCTGGATTTCTTTCTATTAGTCATTGCTTCTTTTTTTTTTTTTTTACTTTCAGTCTTGAGCCCAACGAGACTCACAGGAACATGAATTCGCGCTCACTTCAACGTGTGCACGAACCTTTTGAGAATGGGTACAGTCTTGACTTCATTTTCATGTAAGATTTGTTGCATGATTTTATATTCTTTTTATGCCGCACACACGCAGGCTTTATTGTTTACCTTCTTTTCGTTCGATCTATTGTTTTTTTAACACTTGCACACAAGGGCTGACAGCATATCTAACACCTCTGAAGGCTCCTGCAGACCTCTAGTTCCACCCTTTATTATTCGTAGGCCGAAGGTAGTACAAAAAATTTCTTTGCTTCGAACTTTTTGGTTAATTTTAGAAGCTCAATCATTCTTCGACGAATCTTCCAATTATCTCCATCTCTATTATCGCTCCTAAGGTCTTGAGCCTTTTTCTTCTTTTGATTAAAGGATATGTTCCTAGTTGTTTTTTCTGTGAGGGGAAAGTAAAATTCCTGACATTTTTAGGCCCTTGCCAAAGCTTCCAGGGTGTGGAAATGTTACCGTTACGTTTTCTTCAGAGTATTTATAAAGTATAGCATATTTTGTACCTTAAATTGGAAGACAACAAACAAAATAGGAGTTTCACAATGTTAATCAGGCGACCATTGATAGGCTACCTG